>NW_026800253.1:0-38564 GCF_032191835.1 Heteronotia binoei | reverse complement strand
TTAGAGTTCAGGACACACTTATGTTTGGGTGAATATTGGGGTTGGGTTTAGGGTTGGGTAAGATGTATTTTTAATATCACACTGAATGGTACACTCTTGATGGGGAAAAATTTTGGATGTTTTTCCATTCTCCATTATAGCCTATGAGATTCCTTAGAATGAATGGGCCCATCTGGTAAGAGTTAGGGTTAGGGTTAGAGTTCAGGACACACTTATCTTCGGTTTAAAATTCGGGTCTGGTTTAGGGTTGGATAAGATGTATTTTTAATATCACACTGAATGGTACACTATTGATGGAGAAAAATTTTGGATGTTTTTCCATTCTCCATTATAGCCTATGAGATTGATTAGAATGAATGGGCCCATATGGTAAGGGTTAGCGTTAGGGTTAGAGTTCAGGACACACTTATGTTTGGGTGAATATTGGGGTTGGGTTTAGGGTTGGGTAAGATGTATTTTTAATATCACACTGAATGGTACACTCTTGATGGGGAAAAATTTTGGATGTTTTTCCATGCTCCATTATAGCCTATGAGATTCATTAGAATGAATGGGCCCATATGGTAAGGGTTAGGGTTAGGGTTAGAGTTCAGGACACACTTATGTTTGGGTGAATATTCGGGTTGGGTTTAGGGTTGGGTAAGATGTATTTTTAATATCACACTGAATGGTACACTCTTGATGGGGAAAAATTTTGGATGTTTTTCCATTCTCCATTATAGCCTATGAGATTCATTAGAATGAATGGGCCCATATGGTAAGGGTTAGGGTTAGGGTTAGAGTTCAGGACACACTTATGTTTGGGTGAATATTGGGGTTGGGTTTAGGGTTGGGTAAGATGTATTTTTAATATCACACTGAATGGTACAGTCTTGATGGGGAAAAATTTTGGATGTTTTTCCATTCTCCATTATAGCCTATGAGATTCATTAGAATGAATGGGCCCATATGGTAAGGGTTAGGGTTAGGGTTAGAGTTCAGGACACACTTATCTTCGGTTTAAAATTGGGGTCTGGTTTAGGGTTGGATAAGATATATTTTTAATATCACACTGAATGGTACACTATTGGTGTAGAAAAATTTTGGATGTTTTTCCATTCTCCATTATAGCCTATGAGATTCATTAGAATGAATGGGCCCATATGGTAAGGGTTAGGGTTAGGGTTAGAGTTCAGGACACACTTATGTTTGGGTGAATATTGGGGTTGGGTTTAGGGTTGGGTAAGATGTATTTTTAATATCACACTGAATGGTACACTCTTGATGGGGAAAAATTTTGGATGTTTTTCCATTCTCCATTATAGCCTATGAGATTCATTAGAATGAAGGGGCCCATATGGTAAGGGTTAGGGTTAGGGTTAGAGTTCAGGACACACTTATGTTTGGGTGAATATTGGGGTTGGGTTTAGGATTGGGTAAGATGTATTTTTAATATCACACTGAATGGTACACTCTTGATGGGGAAAAATTTTGGATGTTTTTCCATTCTCCATTATAGCCTATGAGATTCATTAGAATGAATGGGCCCATCTGGTAAGAGTTAGGGTTAGGGTTAGAGTTCAGGACACACTTATCTTCGGTTTAAAATTGGGGTCTGGTTTAGGGTTGGATAAGATGTATTTTTAATATCACACTGAATGGTACACTATTGATGGAGAAAAATTTTGGATGTTTTTCCATTCTCCATTATAGCCTATGAGATTCATTAGAATGAATGGGCCCATATGGTAAGGGTTAGCGTTAGGGTTAGAGTTCAGGACACACTTATGTTTGGGTGAATATTGGGGTTGGGTTTAGGGTTGGGTAAGATGTATTTTTAATATCACACTGAATGGTACACTCTTGATGGGGAAAAATTTTGGATGTTTTTCCATTCTCCATTATAGCCTATGAGATTCATTAGAATGAATGGGCCCATATGGTAAGGGTTAGGGTTAGGGTTAGAGTTCAGGACACACTTATCTTCGGTTTAAAATTGGGGTCTGGTTTAGGGTTGGATAAGATGTATTTTTAATATCACACTGAATGGTACACTCTTGATGGGGAAAAATTTTGGATGTTTTTCCATTCTCCATTATAGCCTATGAGATTCATTAGAATGAATGGGCCCATATGTTAAGGGTTAGGGTTAGGGTTAGAGTTCAGGACACACTTATGTTTGGGTAAATATTGGGGTTGGGTTTAGGGTTGGGTAAGATGTATTTTTAATATCACACTGAATGGTACACTCTTGATGGGGAAAAATTTTGGATGTTTTTCCATTCTCCATTATAGCCTATGAGATTCATTAGAATGAATGGGCCCATATGGTAAGGGTTAGGGTTAGGGTTAGAGTTCAGGACACACTTATGTTTGGGTGAATATTGGGGTTGGGTTTAGGGTTGGGTAAGATGTATTTTTAATATCACACTGAATGGTACACTCTTGATGGGGAAAAAATTTGGATGTTTTTCCATTCTCCATTATAGCCTATGAGATTCATTAGAATGAATGGGCCCATATGGTAAGGGTTAGGGTTAGGGTTAGAGTTCAGGACACACTTATGTTTGGGTGAATATTGGGGTTGGGTTTAGGGTTGGGTAAGATGTATTTTTAATATCACACTGAATGGTACACTCTTGATGGGGAAAAATTTTGGATGTTTTTCCATTCTCCATTATAGCCTATGAGATTCATTAGAATGAATGGGCCCATATGGTAAGGGTTAGGGTTAGGGTTAGAGTTCAGGACACACTTATGTTTGGGTGAATATTGGGGTTGGGTTTAGGGTTGGGTAAGATGTATTTTTAATATCACACTGAATGGTACACTCTTGATGGGGAAAAATTTTGGATGTTTTTAAATTCTCCATTATAGCCTATGAGATTCATTAGAATGAATGGGCCCATATGGTAAGGGTTAGGGTTAGGGTTAGAGTTCAGGACACACTTATCTTCGGTTTAAAATTGGGGTCTGGTTTAGGGTTGGATAAGATGTATTTTTAATATCACACTGAATGGTACACTCTTGATGGGGAAAAATTTTGGATGTTTTTCCATTCTCCATTATAGCCTATGAGATTCATTAGAATGAATGGGCCCATATGTTAAGGGTTAGGGTTAGGGTTAGAGTTCAGGACACACTTATGTTTGGGTGAATATTGGGGTTGGGTTTAGGGTTGGGTAAGATGTATTTTTAATATCACACTGAATGGTACACTCTTGATGGGGAAAAATTTTGGATGTTTTTCCATTCTCCATTATAGCCTATGAGATTCATTAGAATGAATGGGCCCATATGGTAAGGGTTAGGGTTAGGTTTAGAGTTCAGGACACACTTATGTTTGGGTGAATATTGGGGTTGGGTTTAGGGTTGGGTAAGATGTATTTTTAATATCACACTGAATGGTACACTCTTGATGGGGAAAAATTTTGGATGTTTTTCCATTCTCCATTATAGCCTATGAGATTCATTAGAATGAATGGGCCCATATGGTAAGGGTTAGGGTTAGGGTTAGAGTTCAGGACACACTTATGTTTGGGTGAATATTGGGGTTGGGTTTAGGGTTGGGTAAGATGTATTTTTAATATCACACTGAATGGTACACTCTTGATGGGGAAAAATTTTGGATGTTTTTCCATTCTCCATTATAGCCTATGAGATTCATTAGAATGAATGGGCCCATATGGTAAGGGTTAGGGTTAGGGTTAGAGTTCAGGACACACTTATGTTTGGGTGAATATTGGGGTTGGGTTTAGGGTTGGGTAAGATGTATTTTTAATATCACACTGAATGGTACACTCTTGATGGGGAAAAATTTTGGATGTTTTTCCATTCTCCATTATAGCCTATGAGATTCATTAGAATGAATGGGCCCATATGGTAAGGGTTAGGGTTAGGGTTGGAGTTCAGGACACACTTATCTTCGGTTTAAAATTGGGGTCTGGTTTAGGGTTGGATATGATGTATTTTTAATATCACACTGAATGGTACACTCTTGATGGGGAAAAATTTTGGATGTTTTTCCATTCTCCATTATAGCCTATGAGATTCATTAGAATGAATGGGCCCATATGGTAAGGGTTAGGGTTAGGGTTAGAGTTCAGGACACACTTATGTTTGGGTGAATATTGGGGTTGGGTTTAGGGTTGGGTAAGATGTATTTTTAATATCACACTGAATGGTACACTCTTGATGGGGAAAAATTTTGGATGTTTTTAAATTCTCCATTATAGCCTATGAGATTCATTAGAATGAATGGGCCCATATGGTAAGGGTTAGGGTTAGGGTTAGAGTTCAGGACACACTTATCTTCGGTTTAAAATTGGGGTCTGGTTTAGGGTTGGATAAGATGTATTTTTAATATCACACTGAATGGTACACTCTTGATGGGGAAAAATTTTGGATGTTTTTCCATTCTCCATTATAGCCTATGAGATTCATTAGAATGAATGGGCCCATATGTTAAGGGTTAGGGTTAGGGTTAGAGTTCAGGACACACTTATGTTTGGGTGAATATTGGGGTTGGGTTTAGGGTTGGGTAAGATGTATTTTTAATATCACACTGAATGGTACACTCTTGATGGGGAAAAATTTTGGATGTTTTTCCATTCTCCATTATAGCCTATGAGATTCATTAGAATGAATGGGCCCATATGGTAAGGGTTAGGGTTAGGTTTAGAGTTCAGGACACACTTATGTTTGGGTGAATATTGGGGTTGGGTTTAGGGTTGGGTAAGATGTATTTTTAATATCACACTGAATGGTACACTCTTGATGGGGAAAAATTTTGGATGTTTTTCCATTCTCCATTATAGCCTATGAGATTCATTAGAATGAATGGGCCCATATGGTAAGGGTTAGGGTTAGGGTTAGAGTTCAGGACACACTTATGTTTGGGTGAATATTGGGGTTGGGTTTAGGGTTGGGTAAGATGTATTTTTAATATCACACTGAATGGTACACTCTTGATGGGGAAAAATTTTGGATGTTTTTCCATTCTCCATTATAGCCTATGAGATTCATTAGAATGAATGGGCCCATATGGTAAGGGTTAGGGTTAGGGTTAGAGTTCAGGACACACTTATGTTTGGGTGAATATTGGGGTTGGGTTTAGGGTTGGGTAAGATGTATTTTTAATATCACACTGAATGGTACACTCTTGATGGGGAAAAATTTTGGATGTTTTTCCATTCTCCATTATAGCCTATGAGATTCATTAGAATGAATGGGCCCATATGGTAAGGGTTAGGGTTAGGGTTGGAGTTCAGGACACACTTATCTTCGGTTTAAAATTGGGGTCTGGTTTAGGGTTGGATATGATGTATTTTTAATATCACACTGAATGGTACACTCTTGATGGGGAAAAATTTTGGATGTTTTTCCATTCTCCATTATAGCCTATGAGATTGATTAGAATGAATGGGCCCATATGTTAAGGGTTAGGGTTAGGGTTAGAGTTCAGGACACACTTATGTTTGGGTGAATATTGGGGTTGGGTTTAGGGTTGGGTAAGATGTATTTTTAATATCACACTGAATGGTACACTCTTGATGGGGAAAAATTTTGGATGTTTTTCCATTCTCCATTATAGCCTATGAGATTCATTAGAATGAATGGGCCCATATGGTAAGGGTTAGGGTTAGGGTTAGAGTTCAGGACACACTTATGTTTGGGTGAATATTGGGGTTGGGTTTAGGGTTGGGTAAGATGTATTTTTAATATCACACTGAATGGTACACTCTTGATGGGGAAAAATTTTGGATGTTTTTCCATTCTCCATTATAGCCTATGAGATTCATTAGAATGAATGGGCCCATATGGTAAGGGTTAGGGTTAGGGTTAGAGTTCAGGACACACTTATCTTCGGTTTAAAATTGGGGTCTGGTTTAGGGTTGGATAAGATGTATTTTTAATATCACACTGAATGGTACACTCTTGATGGGGAAAAATTTTGGATGTTTTTCCATTCTCCATTATAGCCTATGAGATTCATTAGAATGAATGGGCCCATATGTTAAGGGTTAGGGTTAGGGTTAGAGTTCAGGACACACTTATGTTTGGGTAAATATTGGGGTTGGGTTTAGGGTTGGGTAAGATGTATTTTTAATATCACACTGAATGGTACACTCTTGATGGGGAAAAATTTTGGATGTTTTTCCATTCTCCATTATAGCCTATGAGATTCATTAGAATGAATGGGCCCATATGGTAAGGGTTAGCGTTAGGGTTAGAGTTCAGGACACACTTATGTTTGGGTGAATATTGGGGTTGGGTTTAGGGTTGGGTAAGATGTATTTTTAATATCACACTGAATGGTACACTCTTGATGGGGAAAAATTTTGGATGTTTTTCCATTCTCCATTATAGCCTATGAGATTCATTAGAATGAATGGGCCCATATGGTAAGGGTTAGGGTTAGGGTTAGAGTTCAGGACACACTTATCTTCGGTTTAAAATTGGGGTCTGGTTTAGGGTTGGATAAGATGTATTTTTAATATCACACTGAATGGTACACTCTTGATGGGGAAAAATTTTGGATGTTTTTCCATTCTCCATTATAGCCTATGAGATTCATTAGAATGAATGGGCCCATATGTTAAGGGTTAGGGTTAGGGTTAGAGTTCAGGACACACTTATGTTTGGGTAAATATTGGGGTTGGGTTTAGGGTTGGGTAAGATGTATTTTTAATATCACACTGAATGGTACACTCTTGATGGGGAAAAATTTTGGATGTTTTTCCATTCTCCATTATAGCCTATGAGATTCTTTAGAATGAATGGGCCCATATGGTAAGGGTTAGGGTTAGGGTTAGAGTTCAGGACACACTTATGTTTGGGTGAATATTGGGGTTGGGTTTAGGGTTGGGTAAGATGTATTTTTAATATCACACTGAATGGTACACTCTTGATGGGGAAAAAATTTGGATGTTTTTCCATTCTCCATTATAGCCTATGAGATTCATTAGAATGAATGGGCCCATATGGTAAGGGTTAGGGTTAGGGTTAGAGTTCAGGACACACTTATGTTTGGGTGAATATTGGGGTTGGGTTTAGGGTTGGGTAAGATGTATTTTTAATATCACACTGAATGGTACACTCTTGATGGGGAAAAATTTTGGATGTTTTTCCATTCTCCATTATAGCCTATGAGATTCATTAGAATGAATGGGCCCATATGGTAAGGGTTAGGGTTAGGGTTAGAGTTCAGGACACACTTATGTTTGGGTGAATATTGGGGTTGGGTTTAGGGTTGGGTAAGATGTATTTTTAATATCACACTGAATGGTACACTCTTGATGGGGAAAAATTTTGGATGTTTTTAAATTCTCCATTATAGCCTATGAGATTCATTAGAATGAATGGGCCCATATGGTAAGGGTTAGGGTTAGGGTTAGAGTTCAGGACACACTTATCTTCGGTTTAAAATTGGGGTCTGGTTTAGGGTTGGATAAGATGTATTTTTAATATCACACTGAATGGTACACTCTTGATGGGGAAAAATTTTGGATGTTTTTCCATTCTCCATTATAGCCTATGAGATTCATTAGAATGAATGGGCCCATATGTTAAGGGTTAGGGTTAGGGTTAGAGTTCAGGACACACTTATGTTTGGGTGAATATTGGGGTTGGGTTTAGGGTTGGGTAAGATGTATTTTTAATATCACACTGAATGGTACACTCTTGATGGGGAAAAATTTTGGATGTTTTTCCATTCTCCATTATAGCCTATGAGATTCATTAGAATGAATGGGCCCATATGGTAAGGGTTAGGGTTAGGTTTAGAGTTCAGGACACACTTATGTTTGGGTGAATATTGGGGTTGGGTTTAGGGTTGGGTAAGATGTATTTTTAATATCACACTGAATGGTACACTCTTGATGGGGAAAAATTTTGGATGTTTTTCCATTCTCCATTATAGCCTATGAGATTCATTAGAATGAATGGGCCCATATGGTAAGGGTTAGGGTTAGGGTTAGAGTTCAGGACACACTTATGTTTGGGTGAATATTGGGGTTGGGTTTAGGGTTGGGTAAGATGTATTTTTAATATCACACTGAATGGTACACTCTTGATGGGGAAAAATTTTGGATGTTTTTCCATTCTCCATTATAGCCTATGAGATTCATTAGAATGAATGGGCCCATATGGTAAGGGTTAGGGTTAGGGTTAGAGTTCAGGACACACTTATGTTTGGGTGAATATTGGGGTTGGGTTTAGGGTTGGGTAAGATGTATTTTTAATATCACACTGAATGGTACACTCTTGATGGGGAAAAATTTTGGATGTTTTTCCATTCTCCATTATAGCCTATGAGATTCATTAGAATGAATGGGCCCATATGGTAAGGGTTAGGGTTAGGGTTGGAGTTCAGGACACACTTATCTTCGGTTTAAAATTGGGGTCTGGTTTAGGGTTGGATATGATGTATTTTTAATATCACACTGAATGGTACACTCTTGATGGGGAAAAATTTTGGATGTTTTTCCATTCTCCATTATAGCCTATGAGATTGATTAGAATGAATGGGCCCATATGTTAAGGGTTAGGGTTAGGGTTAGAGTTCAGGACACACTTATGTTTGGGTGAATATTGGGGTTGGGTTTAGGGTTGGGTAAGATGTATTTTTAATATCACACTGAATGGTACACTCTTGATGGGGAAAAATTTTGGATGTTTTTCCATTCTCCATTATAGCCTATGAGATTCATTAGAATGAATGGGCCCATATGGTAAGGGTTAGGGTTAGGGTTAGAGTTCAGGACACACTTATGTTTGGGTGAATATTGGGGTTGGGTTTAGGGTTGGGTAAGATGTATTTTTAATATCACACTGAATGGTACACTCTTGATGGGGAAAAATTTTGGATGTTTTTCCATTCTCCATTATAGCCTATGAGATTCATTAGAATGAATGGGCCCATATGGTAAGGGTTAGGGTTAGGGTTAGAGTTCAGGACACACTTATCTTCGGTTTAAAATTGGGGTCTGGTTTAGGGTTGGATAAGATGTATTTTTAATATCACACTGAATGGTACACTCTTGATGGGGAAAAATTTTGGATGTTTTTCCATTCTCCATTATAGCCTATGAGATTCATTAGAATGAATGGGCCCATATGTTAAGGGTTAGGGTTAGGGTTAGAGTTCAGGACACACTTATGTTTGGGTAAATATTGGGGTTGGGTTTAGGGTTGGGTAAGATGTATTTTTAATATCACACTGAATGGTACACTCTTGATGGGGAAAAATTTTGGATGTTTTTCCATTCTCCATTATAGCCTATGAGATTCATTAGAATGAATGGGCCCATATGGTAAGGGTTAGGGTTAGGGTTAGAGTTCAGGACACACTTATGTTTGGGTGAATATTGGGGTTGGGTTTAGGGTTGGGTAAGATGTATTTTTAATATCACACTGAATGGTACACTCTTGATGGGGAAAAAATTTGGATGTTTTTCCATTCTCCATTATAGCCTATGAGATTCATTAGAATGAATGGGCCCATATGGTAAGGGTTAGGGTTAGGGTTAGAGTTCAGGACACACTTATGTTTGGGTGAATATTGGGGTTGGGTTTAGGGTTGGGTAAGATGTATTTTTAATATCACACTGAATGGTACACTCTTGATGGGGAAAAATTTTGGATGTTTTTCCATTCTCCATTATAGCCTATGAGATTCATTAGAATGAATGGGCCCATATGGTAAGGGTTAGGGTTAGGGTTAGAGTTCAGGACACACTTATGTTTGGGTGAATATTGGGGTTGGGTTTAGGGTTGGGTAAGATGTATTTTTAATATCACACTGAATGGTACACTCTTGATGGGGAAAAATTTTGGATGTTTTTCCATTCTCCATTATAGCCTATGAGATTCATTAGAATGAATGGGCCCATATGGTAAGGGTTAGGGTTAGGGTTAGAGTTCAGGACACACTTATCTTCGGTTTAAAATTGGGGTCTGGTTTAGGGTTGGATAAGATGTATTTTTAATATCACACTGAATGGTACACTCTTGATGGGGAAAAATTTTGGATGTTTTTCCATTCTCCATTATAGCCTATGAGATTCATTAGAATGAATGGGCCCATATGTTAAGGGTTAGGGTTAGGGTTAGAGTTCAGGACACACTTATGTTTGGGTGAATATTGGGGTTGGGTTTAGGGTTGGGTAAGATGTATTTTTAATATCACACTGAATGGTACACTCTTGATGGGGAAAAATTTTGGATGTTTTTCCATTCTCCATTATAGCCTATGAGATTCATTAGAATGAATGGGCCCATATGGTAAGGGTTAGCGTTAGGTTTAGAGTTCAGGACACACTTATGTTTGGGTGAATATTGGGGTTGGGTTTAGGGTTGGGTAAGATGTATTTTTAATATCACACTGAATGGTACACTCTTGATGGGGAAAAATTTTGGATGTTTTTCCATTCTCCATTATAGCCTATGAGATTCATTAGAATGAATGGGCCCATATGGTAAGGGTTAGGGTTAGGGTTAGAGTTCAGGACACACTTATGTTTGGGTGAATATTGGGGTTGGGTTTAGGGTTGGGTAAGATGTATTTTTAATATCACACTGAATGGTACACTCTTGATGGGGAAAAATTTTGGATGTTTTTCCATTCTCCATTATAGCCTATGAGATTCATTAGAATGAATGGGCCCATATGGTAAGGGTTAGAGTTAGGGTTAGAGTTCAGGACACACTTATGTTTGGGTGAATATTGGGGTTGGGTTTAGGGTTGGGTAAGATGTATTTTTAATATCACACTGAATGGTACACTCTTGATGGGGAAAAATTTTGGATGTTTTTCCATTCTCCATTATAGCCTATGAGATTCATTAGAATGAATGGGCCCATATGGTAAGGGTTAGGGTTAGGGTTGGAGTTCAGGACACACTTATCTTCGGTTTAAAATTGGGGTCTGGTTTAGGGTTGGATATGATGTATTTTTAATATCACACTGAATGGTACACTCTTGATGGGGAAAAATTTTGGATGTTTTTCCATTCTCCATTATAGCCTATGAGATTGATTAGAATGAATGGGCCCATATGTTAAGGGTTAGGGTTAGGGTTAGAGTTCAGGACACACTTATGTTTGGGTGAATATTGGGGTTGGGTTTAGGGTTGGGTAAGATGTATTTTTAATATCACACTGAATGGTACACTCTTGATGGGGAAAAATTTTGGATGTTTTTCCATTCTCCATTATAGCCTATGAGATTCATTAGAATGAATGGGCCCATATTGTAAGGGTTAGGGTTAGGGTTAGAGTTCAGGACACACTTATCTTCGGTTTAAAATTGGGGTCTGGTTTAGGGTTGGATAAGATGTATTTTTAATATCACACTGAGTGGTACACTCTTGATGGGGAAAAAATTTGGATGTTTTTCCATTCTCCATTATAGCCTATGAGATTCATTAGAATGAATGGGCCCATATTGTAAGGGTTAGGGTTAGGGTTAGAGTTCAGGACACACTTATCTTCGGTTTAAAATTGGGGTCTGGTTTAGGGTTGGGTAAGATGTATTTTTAATATCACACTGAATGGTACACTCTTGATGGGGAAAAATTTTGGATGTTTTTCCATTCTCCATTATAGCCTATGAGATTCATTAGAATGAATGGGCCCATATGTTAAGGGTTAGGGTTAGGGTTAGAGTTCAGGACACACTTATGTTTGGGTGAATATTGGGGTTGGGTTTAGGGTTGGGTAAGATGTATTTTTAATATCACACTGAATGGTACACTCTTGATGGGGAAAAATTTTGGATGTTTTTCCATTCTCCATTATAGCCTATGAGATTCATTAGAATGAATGGGCCCATATTGTAAGGGTTAGGGTTAGGGTTAGAGTTCAGGACACACTTATCTTCGGTTTAAAATTGGGGTCTGGTTTAGGGTTGGGTAAGATGTATTTTTAATATCACACTGAATGGTACACTCTTGATGGGGAAAAAATTTGGATGTTTTTCCATTCTCCATTATAGCCTATGAGATTCATTAGAATGAATGGGCCCATATGGTAAGGGTTAGGGTTAGGGTTAGAGTTCAGGACACACTTATGTTTGGGTGAATATTGGGGTTGGGTTTAGGGTTGGGTAAGATGTATTTTTAATATCACACTGAATGGTACACTCTTGATGGGGAAAAATTTTGGATGTTTTTCCATTCTCCATTATAGCCTATGAGATTCATTAGAATGAATGGGCCCATATGGTAAGGGTTAGGGTTAGGGTTAGAGTTCAGGACACACTTATGTTTGGGTGAATATTGGGGTTGGGTTTAGGGTTGGGTAAGATGTATTTTTAATATCACACTGAATGGTACACTCTTGATGGGGAAAAATTTTGGATGTTTTTCCATTCTCCATTATAGCCTATGAGATTCATTAGAATGAATGGGCCCATATGGTAAGGGTTAGGGTTAGGGTTAGAGTTCAGGACACACTTATCTTCGGTTTAAAATTGGGGTCTGGTTTAGGGTTGGATAAGATGTATTTTTAATATCACACTGAATGGTACACTCTTGATGGGGAAAAATTTTGGATGTTTTTCCATTCTCCATTATAGCCTATGAGATTCATTAGAATGAATGGGCCCATATGTTAAGGGTTAGGGTTAGGGTTAGAGTTCAGGACACACTTATGTTTGGGTGAATATTGGGGTTGGGTTTAGGGTTGGGTAAGATGTATTTTTAATATCACACTGAATGGTACACTCTTGATGGGGAAAAATTTTGGATGTTTTTCCATTCTCCATTATAGCCTATGAGATTCATTAGAATGAATGGGCCCATATGGTAAGGGTTAGCGTTAGGTTTAGAGTTCAGGACACACTTATGTTTGGGTGAATATTGGGGTTGGGTTTAGGGTTGGGTAAGATGTATTTTTAATATCACACTGAATGGTACACTCTTGATGGGGAAAAATTTTGGATGTTTTTCCATTCTCCATTATAGCCTATGAGATTCATTAGAATGAATGGGCCCATATGGTAAGGGTTAGGGTTAGGGTTAGAGTTCAGGACACACTTATGTTTGGGTGAATATTGGGGTTGGGTTTAGGGTTGGGTAAGATGTATTTTTAATATCACACTGAATGGTACACTCTTGATGGGGAAAAATTTTGGATGTTTTTCCATTCTCCATTATAGCCTATGAGATTCATTAGAATGAATGGGCCCATATGGTAAGGGTTAGAGTTAGGGTTAGAGTTCAGGACACACTTATGTTTGGGTGAATATTGGGGTTGGGTTTAGGGTTGGGTAAGATGTATTTTTAATATCACACTGAATGGTACACTCTTGATGGGGAAAAATTTTGGATGTTTTTCCATTCTCCATTATAGCCTATGAGATTCATTAGAATGAATGGGCCCATATGGTAAGGGTTAGGGTTAGGGTTGGAGTTCAGGACACACTTATCTTCGGTTTAAAATTGGGGTCTGGTTTAGGGTTGGATATGATGTATTTTTAATATCACACTGAATGGTACACTCTTGATGGGGAAAAATTTTGGATGTTTTTCCATTCTCCATTATAGCCTATGAGATTGATTAGAATGAATGGGCCCATATGTTAAGGGTTAGGGTTAGGGTTAGAGTTCAGGACACACTTATGTTTGGGTGAATATTGGGGTTGGGTTTAGGGTTGGGTAAGATGTATTTTTAATATCACACTGAATGGTACACTCTTGATGGGGAAAAATTTTGGATGTTTTTCCATTCTCCATTATAGCCTATGAGATTCATTAGAATGAATGGGCCCATATGGTAAGGGTTAGGGTTAGGGTTAGAGTTCAGGACACACTTATGTTTGGGTGAATATTGGGGTTGGGTTTAGGGTTGGGTAAGATGTATTTTTAATATCACACTGAATGGTACACTCTTGATGGGGAAAAATTTTGGATGTTTTTCCATTCTCCATTATAGCCTATGAGATTCATTAGAATGAATGGGCCCATATGGTAAGGGTTAGGGTTAGGGTTAGAGTTCAGGACACACTTATGTTTGGGTGAATATTGGGGTTGGGTTTAGGGTTGGGTAAGATGTATTTTTAATATCACACTGAATGGTACACTCTTGATGGGGAAAAATTTTGGATGTTTTTCCATTCTCCATTATAGCCTATGAGATTCATTAGAATGAATGGGCCCATATGGTAAGGGTTAGGGTTAGGGTTAGAGTTCAGGACACACTTATGTTTGGGTGAATATTGGGGTTGGGTTTAGGGTTGGGTAAGATGTATTTTTAATATCACACTGAATGGTACACTCTTGATGGGGAAAAATTTTGGATGTTTTTCCATTCTCCATTATAGCCTATGAGATTCATTAGAATGAATGGGCCCATATGGTAAGGGTTAGGGTTAGGGTTAGAGTTCAGGACACACTTATCTTTTGGTGAATATTGGGGTTGGGTTTAGGTTTGGGTAAGATGTATTTTTAATATCACACTGAATGGTACACTCTTGATGGGGAAAAATTTTGGATGTTTTTCCATTCTCCATTATAGCCTATGAGATTCATTAGAATGAATGGGCCCATATGGTAAGGGTTAGGGTTAGGGTTAGAGTTCAGGACACACTTATGTTTGGGTGAATATTGGGGTTGGGTTTAGGGTTGGGTAAGATGTATTTTTAATATCACACTGAATGGTACACTCTTGATGGGGAAAATTTTGGATGTTTTTCCATTCTCCATTATAGCCTATGAGATTCATTAGAATGAATGGGCCCATATGGTAAGGGTTAGGGTTAGGGTTAGAGTTCAGGACACACTTATCTTCGGTTTAAAATTGGGGTCTGGTTTAGGGTTGGATAAGATGTATTTTTAATATCACACTGAATGGTACACTATTGATGGAGAAAAATTTGGGATGTTTTTCCATTCTCCATTATAGCCTATGAGATTCATTCGAATGAATGGGCCCATATGGTAAGGGTTAGGGTTAGGGTTAGAGTTCAGGACACACTTATGTTTGGGTGAATATTGGGGTTGGGTTTAGGGTTGGGTAAGATGTATTTTTAATATCACACTGAATGGTACACTCTTGATGGGGAAAATTTTGGATGTTTTTCCATTCTCCATTATAGCCTATGAGATTCATTAGAATGAATGGGCCCATATGGTAAGGGTTAGGGTTAGGGTTAGAGTTCAGGACACACTTATCTTCGGTTTAAAATTGGGGTCTGGTTTAGGGTTGGATAAGATGTATTTTTAATATCACACTGAATGGTACACTATTGATGGAGAAAAATTTGGGATGTTTTTCCATTCTCCATTATAGCCTATGAGATTCATTCGAATGAATGGGCCCATATGGTAAGGGTTAGGGTTAGGGTTAGAGTTCAGGACACACTTATCTTCGGTTTAAAATTGGGGTCTGGTTTAGGGTTGGATAAGATGTATTTTTAATATCACACTGAATGGTACACTATTGATGGAGAAAAATTTGGGATGTTTTTCCATTCTCCATTATAGCCTATGAGATTCATTCGAATGAATGGGCCCATATGGTAAGGGTTAGGGTTAGGGTTAGAGTTCAGGACACACTAATGTTTGGGTGAATATTGGGGTTGGGTTTAGGGTTGGGTAAGATGTATTTTTAATATCACACTGAATGGTACACTCTTGATGGGGAAAAATTTTGGATGTTTTTCCATTCTCCATTATAGCCTATGAGATTCTTTAGAATGAATGGGCCCATATGGTAAGGGTTAGGGTTAGGGTTAGAGTTCAGGACACACTTATGTTTGGGTGAATATTGGGGTTGGGTTTAGGGTTGGGTAAGATGTATTTTTAATATCACACTGAATGGTACACTCTTGATGGGGAAAAATTTTGGATGTTTTTCCATTCTCCATTATAGCCTATGAGATTCATTAGAATGAATGGGCCCATATGGTAAGGGTTAGGGTTAGGGTTAGAGTTCAGGACACACTTATCTTCGGTTTAAAATTGGGGTCTGGTTTAGGGTTGGATAAGATGTATTTTTAATATCACACTGAATGGTACACTCTTGATGGGGAAAAATTTTGGATGTTTTTCCATTCTCCATTATAGCCTATGAGATTCATTAGAATGAATGGGCCCATATGTTAAGGGTTAGGGTTAGGGTTAGAGTTCAGGACACACTTATGTTTGGGTGAATATTGGGGTTGGGTTTAGGGTTGGGTAAGATGTATTTTTAATATCACACTGAATGGTACACTCTTGATGGGGAAAAATTTTGGATGTTTTTCCATTCTCCATTATAGCCTATGAGATTCATTAGAATGAATGGGCCCATATGGTAAGGGTTAGGGTTAGGTTTAGAGTTCAGGACACACTTATGTTTGGGTGAATATTGGGGTTGGGTTTAGGGTTGGGTAAGATGTATTTTTAATATCACACTGAATGGTACACTCTTGATGGGGAAAAATTTTGGATGTTTTTCCATTCTCCATTATAGCCTATGAGATTCATTAGAATGAATGGGCCCATATGGTAAGGGTTAGGGTTAGGGTTAGAGTTCAGGACACACTTATGTTTGGGTGAATATTGGGGTTGGGTTTAGGGTTGGGTAAGATGTATTTTTAATATCACACTGAATGGTACACTCTTGATGGGGAAAAATTTTGGATGTTTTTCCATTCTCCATTATAGCCTATGAGATTCATTAGAATGAATGGGCCCATATGGTAAGGGTTAGGGTTAGGGTTAGAGTTCAGGACACACTTATGTTTGGGTGAATATTGGGGTTGGGTTTAGGGTTGGGTAAGATGTATTTTTAATATCACACTGAATGGTACACTCTTGATGGGGAAAAATTTTGGATGTTTTTCCATTCTCCATTATAGCCTATGAGATTCATTAGAATGAATGGGCCCATATGGTAAGGGTTAGGGTTAGGGTTGGAGTTCAGGACACACTTATCTTCGGTTTAAAATTGGGGTCTGGTTTAGGGTTGGATATGATGTATTTTTAATATCACACTGAATGGTACACTCTTGATGGGGAAAAATTTTGGATGTTTTTCCATTCTCCATTATAGCCTATGAGATTGATTAGAATGAATGGGCCCATATGTTAAGGGTTAGGGTTAGGGTTAGAGTTCAGGACACACTTATGTTTGGGTGAATATTGGGGTTGGGTTTAGGGTTGGGTAAGATGTATTTTTAATATCACACTGAATGGTACACTCTTGATGGGGAAAAATTTTGGATGTTTTTCCATTCTCCATTATAGCCTATGAGATTCATTAGAATGAATGGGCCCATATGGTAAGGGTTAGGGTTAGGGTTAGAGTTCAGGACACACTTATGTTTGGGTGAATATTGGGGTTGGGTTTAGGGTTGGGTAAGATGTATTTTTAATATCACACTGAATGGTACACTCTTGATGGGGAAAAATTTTGGATGTTTTTCCATTCTCCATTATAGCCTATGAGATTCATTAGAATGAATGGGCCCATATGGTAAGGGTTAGGGTTAGGGTTAGAGTTCAGGACACACTTATGTTTGGGTGAATATTGGGGTTGGGTTTAGGGTTGGGTAAGATGTATTTTTAATATCACACTGAATGGTACACTCTTGATGGGGAAAAATTTTGGATGTTTTTCCATTCTCCATTATAGCCTATGAGATTCATTAGAATGAATGGGCCCATATGGTAAGGGTTAGGGTTAGGGTTAGAGTTCAGGACACACTTATGTTTGGGTGAATATTGGGGTTGGGTTTAGGGTTGGGTAAGATGTATTTTTAATATCACACTGAATGGTACACTCTTGATGGGGAAAAATTTTGGATGTTTTTCCATTCTCCATTATAGCCTATGAGATTCATTAGAATGAATGGGCCCATATGGTAAGGGTTAGGGTTAGGGTTAGAGTTCAGGACACACTTATCTTTTGGTGAATATTGGGGTTGGGTTTAGGTTTGGGTAAGATGTATTTTTAATATCACACTGAATGGTACACTCTTGATGGGGAAAAATTTTGGATGTTTTTCCATTCTCCATTATAGCCTATGAGATTCATTAGAATGAATGGGCCCATATGGTAAGGGTTAGGGTTAGGGTTAGAGTTCAGGACACACTTATGTTTGGGTGAATATTGGGGTTGGGTTTAGGGTTGGGTAAGATGTATTTTTAATATCACACTGAATGGTACACTCTTGATGGGGAAAATTTTGGATGTTTTTCCATTCTCCATTATAGCCTATGAGATTCATTAGAATGAATGGGCCCATATGGTAAGGGTTAGGGTTAGGGTTAGAGTTCAGGACACACTTATCTTCGGTTTAAAATTGGGGTCTGGTTTAGGGTTGGATAAGATGTATTTTTAATATCACACTGAATGGTACACTATTGATGGAGAAAAATTTGGGATGTTTTTCCATTCTCCATTATAGCCTATGAGATTCATTCGAATGAATGGGCCCATATGGTAAGGGTTAGGGTTAGGGTTAGAGTTCAGGACACACTTATGTTTGGGTGAATATTGGGGTTGGGTTTAGGGTTGGGTAAGATGTATTTTTAATATCACACTGAATGGTACACTCTTGATGGGGAAAATTTTGGATGTTTTTCCATTCTCCATTATAGCCTATGAGATTCATTAGAATGAATGGGCCCATATGGTAAGGGTTAGGGTTAGGGTTAGAGTTCAGGACACACTTATCTTCGGTTTAAAATTGGGGTCTGGTTTAGGGTTGGATAAGATGTATTTTTAATATCACACTGAATGGTACACTATTGATGGAGAAAAATTTGGGATGTTTTTCCATTCTCCATTATAGCCTATGAGATTCATTCGAATGAATGGGCCCATATGGTAAGGGTTAGGGTTAGGGTTAGAGTTCAGGACACACTTATCTTCGGTTTAAAATTGGGGTCTGGTTTAGGGTTGGATAAGATGTATTTTTAATATCACACTGAATGGTACACTATTGATGGAGAAAAATTTGGGATGTTTTTCCATTCTCCATTATAGCCTATGAGATTCATTCGAATGAATGGGCCCATATGGTAAGGGTTAGGGTTAGGGTTAGAGTTCAGGACACACTAATGTTTGGGTGAATATTGGGGTTGGGTTTAGGGTTTGGTAAGATGTATTTTTAATATCACACTGAATGGTACACTCTTGATGGGGAAAAATTTTGGATGTTTTTCCATTCTCCATTATAGCCTATGAGATTCATTAGAATGAATGGGCCCATATGGTAAGGGTTAGGGTTAGGGTTAGAGTTCAGGACACACTTATGTTTGGGTGAATATTGGGGTTGGGTTTAGGGTTGGGTAAGATGTATTTTTAATATCACACTGAATGGTACACTCTTGATGGGGAAAAATTTTGGATGTTTTTCCATTCTCCATTATAGCCTATGAGATTCATTAGAATGAATGGGCCCATATGGTAAGGGTTAGGGTTAGGGTTAGAGTTCAGGACACACTTATCTTCGGTTTAAAATTGGGGTCTGGTTTAGGGTTGGATAAGATGTATTTTTAATATCACACTGAATGGTACACTATTGGTGGAGAAAAATTTTGGATGTTTTTCCATTCTCCATTATAGCCTATGAGATTCATTAGAATGAATGGGCCCATATGGTAAGGGTTAGGGTTAGGGTTAGAGTTCAGGGCACACTTATCTTCGGTTTAAAATTGGGGTCTGGTTTAGGGTTGGATAAGATGTATTTTTAATATCACACTGAATGGTACACTATTGGTGGAGAAAAATTTTGGATGTTTTTCCATTCTCCATTATAGCCTATGAGATTCATTAGAATGAATGGGCCCATATTGTAAGGGTTAGGGTTAGGGTTAGAGTTCAGGACACACTTATCTTCGGTTTAAAATTGGGGTCTGGTTTAGGGTTGGATAAGATGTATTTTTAATATCACACTGAATGGTACACTCTTGATGGGGAAAAATTTTGGATGTTTTTCCATTCTCCATTATAGCCTATGAGATTCATTAGAATGAATGGGCCCATATGGTAAGGGTTAGGGTTAGGGTTAGAGTTCAGGACACACTTATGTTTGGGTGAATATTGGGGTTGGGTTTAGGGTTGGGTAAGATGTATTTTTAATATCACACTGAATGGTACACTCTTGATGGGGAAAAATTTTGGATGGCTTTCCATTCTCCATTATAGCCTATGAGATTCATTAGAATGAATGGGCCCATATGGTAAGGGTTAGGGTTAGGGTTAGAGTTCAGGACACACTTATCTTCGGTTTAAAATTGGGGTCTGGTTTAGGGTTGGATAAGATGTATTTTTAATATCACACTGAATGGTACACTCTTGATGGGGAAAAATTTTGGATGTTTTTCCATTCTCCATTATAGCCTATGAGATTCATTAGAATGAATGGGCCCATATGGTAAGGGTTAGGGTTAGGGTTAGAGTTCAGGACACACTTATGTTTGGGTGAATATTGGGGTTGGGTTTAGGGTTGGGTAAGATGTATTTTTAATATCACACTGAATGGTACACTCTTGATGGGGAAAAATTTTGGATGTTTTTCCATTCTCCATTATAGCCTATGAGATTCATTAGAATGAATGGGCCCATATGGTAAGGGTTAGGGTTAGGGTTAGAGTTCAGGACACACTTATCTTCGGTTTAAAATTGGGGTCTGGTTTAGGGTTGGATAAGATGTATTTTTAATATCACACTGAATGGTACACTCTTGATGGGGAAAAATTTTGGATGTTTTTCCATTCTCCATTATAGCCTATGAGATTCATTAGAATGAATGGGCCCATATGGTAAGGGTTAGGGTTAGGGTTAGAGTTCAGGACACACTTATGTTTGGGTGAATATTGGGGTTGGGTTTAGGGTTGGGTAAGATGTATTTTTAATATCACACTGAATGGTACACTCTTGATGGGGAAAAATTTTGGATGTTTTTCCATTCTCCATTATAGCCTATGAGATTCATTAGAATGAATGGGCCCATATGGTAAGGGTTAGGGTTAGGGTTAGAGTTCAGGACACACTTATGTTTGGGTGAATATTGGGGTTGGGTTTAGGGTTGGGTAAGATGTATTTTTAATATCACACTGAATGGTACACTCTTGATGGGGAAAAATTTTGGATGTTTTTCCATTCTCCATTATAGCCTATGAGATTCATTAGAATGAATGGGCCCATATGGTAAGGGTTAGGGTTAGGGTTAGAGTTCAGGACACACTTATGTTTGGGTGAATATTGGGGTTGGGTTTAGGGTTGGGTAAGATGTATTTTTAATATCACACTGAATGGTACACTCTTGATGGGGAAAAATTTTGGATGTTTTTCCATTCTCCATTATAGCCTATGAGATTCATTAGAATGAATGGGCCCATATGGTAAGGGTTAGGGTTAGGGTTAGAGTTCAGGGCACACTTATCTTCGGTTTAAAATTGGGGTCTGGTTTAGGGTTGGATAAGATGTATTTTTAATATCACACTGAATGGTACACTATTGGTGGAGAAAAATTTTGGATGTTTTTCCATTCTCCATTATAGCCTATGAGATTCATTCGAATGAATGGGCCCATATGGTAAGGGTTAGGGTTAGGGTTAGAGTTCAGGACACACTAATTTTTGGGTGAATATTGGGGTTGGGTTTAGGGTTGGGTAAGATGTATTTTTAATATTACACTGAATGGTACACTCTTGATGGGGAAAAATTTTGGATGTTTTTCCATTCTCCATTATAGCCTATGAGATTCATTAGAATGAATGGGCCCATATGGTAAGGGTTAGGGTTAGGGTTAGAGTTCAGGACACACTTATGTTTGGGTGAATATTGGGGTTGGGTTTAGGGTTGGGTAAGATGTATTTTTAATATCACACTGAATGGTACACTCTTGATGGGGAAAATTTTTGGATGTTTTTCCATTCTCCATTATAGCCTATGAGATTCATTCGAATGAATGGGCCCATATGGTAAGGGTTAGGGTTAGGGTTAGAGTTCAGGGCACACTTATCTTCGGTTTAAAATTGGGGTCTGGTTTAGGGTTGGATAAGATGTATTTTTAATATCACACTGAATGGTACACTATTGGTGGAGAAAAATTTTGGATGTTTTTCCATTCTCCATTATAGCCTATGAGATTCATTCGAATGAATGGGCCCATATGGTAAGGGTTAGGGTTAGGGTTAGAGTTCAGGACACACTAATTTTTGGGTGAATATTGGGGTTGGGTTTAGGGTTGGGTAAGATGTATTTTTAATATCACACTGAATGGTACACTCTTGATGGGGAAAAATTTTGGATGTTTTTCCATTCTCCATTATAGCCTATGAGATTCATTAGAATGAATGGGCCCATATGGTAAGGGTTAGGGTTAGGGTTAGAGTTCAGGACACACTTATCTTCGGTTTAAATTTGGGGTCTGGTTTAGGGTTGGATAAGATGTATTTTTAATATCACACTGAATGGTACACTCTTGATGGGGAAAAATTTTGGATGTTTTTCCATTCTCCATTATAGCCTATGAGATTCATTAGAATGAATGGGCCCATATGGTAAGGGTTAGGGTTAGGGTTAGAGTTCAGGACACACTTATGTTTGGGTGAATATTGGGGTTGGGTTTAGGGTTGGGTAAGATGTATTTTTAATATCACACTGAATGGTACACTCTTGATGGGGAAAAATTTTGGATGTTTTTCCATTCTCCATTATAGCCTATGAGATTCATTAGAATGAATGGGCCCATATGGTAAGGGTTAGGGTTAGGGTTAGAGTTCAGGACACACTTATCTTCGGTTTAAAATTGGGGTCTGGTTTAGGGTTGGGTAAGATGTATTTTTAATATCACACTGAATGGTACACTCTTGATGGGGAAAAATTTTGGATGTTTTTCCATTCTCCATTATAGCCTATGAGATTCATTAGAATGAATGGGCCCATATGGTAAGGGTTAGGGTTAGGGTTTGAGTTCAGGACACACTTATGTTTGGGTGAATATTGGGGTTGGGTTTAGGGTTGGGTAAGATGTATTTTTAATATCACACTGAATGGTACACTCTTGATGGGGAAAAATTTTGGATGTTTTTCCATTCTCCATTATAGCCTATGAGATTCATTAGAATGAATGGGCCCATATGGTAAGGGTTAGGGTTAGGGTTAGAGTTCAGGACACACTTATGTTTGGGTGAATATTGGGGTTGGGTTTAGGGTTGGGTAAGATGTATTTTTAATATCACACTGAATGGTACACTCTTGATGGGGAAAAATTTTGGATGTTTTTCCATTCTCCATTATAGCCTATGAGATTCATTAGAATGAATGGGCCCATATGGTAAGGGTTAGGGTTAGGGTTAGAGTTCAGGACACACTTATGTTTGGGTGAATATTGGGGTTGGGTTTAGGGTTGGGTAAGATGTATTTTTAATATCACACTGAATGGTACACTCTTGATGGGGAAAAATTTTGGATGTTTTTCCATTCTCCATTATAGCCTATGAGATTCATTAGAATGAATGGGCCCATATGGTAAGGGTTAGGGTTAGGGTTAGAGTTCAGGGCACACTTATCTTCGGTTTAAAATTGGGGTCTGGTTTAGGGTTGGATAAGATGTATTTTTAATATCACACTGAATGGTACACTATTGGTGGAGAAAAATTTTGGATGTTTTTCCATTCTCCATTATAGCCTATGAGATTCATTCGAATGAATGGGCCCATATGGTAAGGGTTAGGGTTAGGGTTAGAGTTCAGGACACACTAATTTTTGGGTGAATATTGGGGTTGGGTTTAGGGTTGGGTAAGATGTATTTTTAATATTACACTGAATGGTACACTCTTGATGGGGAAAAATTTTGGATGTTTTTCCATTCTCCATTATAGCCTATGAGATTCATTAGAATGAATGGGCCCATATGGTAAGGGTTAGGGTTAGGGTTAGAGTTCAGGACACACTTATGTTTGGGTGAATATTGGGGTTGGGTTTAGGGTTGGGTAAGATGTATTTTTAATATCACACTGAATGGTACACTCTTGATGGGGAAAAATTTTGGATGTTTTTCCATTCTCCATTATAGCCTATGAGATTCATTCGAATGAATGGGCCCATATGGTAAGGGTTAGGGTTAGGGTTAGAGTTCAGGGCACACTTATCTTCGGTTTAAAATTGGGGTCTGGTTTAGGGTTGGATAAGATGTATTTTTAATATCACACTGAATGGTACACTATTGGTGGAGAAAAATTTTGGATGTTTTTCCATTCTCCATTATAGCCTATGAGATTCATTCGAATGAATGGGCCCATATGGTAAGGGTTAGGGTTAGGGTTAGAGTTCAGGACACACTAATTTTTGGGTGAATATTGGGGTTGGGTTTAGGGTTGGGTAAGATGTATTTTTAATATCACACTGAATGGTACACTCTTGATGGGGAAAAATTTTGGATGTTTTTCCATTCTCCATTATAGCCTATGAGATTCATTAGAATGAATGGGCCCATATGGTAAGGGTTAGGGTTAGGGTTAGAGTTCAGGGCACACTTATCTTCGGTTTAAAATTGGGGTCTGGTTTAGGGTTGGATAAGATGTATTTTTAATATCACACTGAATGGTACACTATTGGTGGAGAAAAATTTTGGATGTTTTTCCATTCTCCATTATAGCCTATGAGATTCATTCGAATGAATGGGCCCATATGGTAAGGGTTAGGGTTAGGGTTAGAGTTCAGGACACACTAATTTTTGGGTGAATATTGGGGTTGGGTTTAGGGTTGGGTAAGATGTATTTTTAATATCACACTGAATGGTACACTCTTGATGGGGAAAAATTTTGGATGTTTTTCCATTCTCCATTATAGCCTATGAGATTCATTAGAATGAATGGGCCCATATGGTAAGGGTTAGGGTTAGGGTTAGAGTTCAGGACACACTTATGTTTGGGTGAATATTGGGGTTGGGTTTAGGGTTGGGTAAGATGTATTTTTAATATCACACTGAATGGTACACTCTTGATGGGGAAAAATTTTGGATGTTTTTCCATTCTCCATTATAGCCTATGAGATTCATTAGAATGAATGGGCCCATATGGTAAGGGTTAGGGTTAGGGTTAGAGTTCAGGACACACTTATGTTTGGGTGAATATTGGGGTTGGGTTTAGGGTTGGGTAAGATGTATTTTTAATATCACACTGAATGGTACACTCTTGATGGGGAAAAATTTTGGATGGTTTTCCATTCTCCACTATAGCCTATGAGATTCATTAGAATGAATGGGCCCATATGGTAAGGGTTAGGGTTAGGGTTAGAGTTCAGGACACACTTATCTTCGGTTTAAAATTGGGGTCTGGTTTAGGGTTGGATAAGATGTATTTTTGATATCACACTGAATGGTACAGTCTTGATGGGGAAAAATTTTGGATGTTTTTCCATTCTCCATTATAGCCTATGAGATTCATTAGAATGAATGGGCCCATATGGTAAGGGTTAGGGTTAGGGTTAGAGTTCAGGGCACACTTATCTTCGGTTTAAAATTGGGGTCTGGTTTAGGGTTGGATAAGATATATTTTTAATATCACACTGAATGGTACACTATTGGTGGAGAAAAATTTTGGATGTTTTTCCATTCTCCATTATAGCCTATGAGATTCATTCGAATGAATGGGCCCATATGGTAAGGGTTAGGGTTAGGGTTAGAGTTCAGGACACACTAATTTTTGGGTGAATATTGGGGTTGGGTTTAGGGTTGGGTAAGATGTATTTTTAATATCACACTGAATGGTACACTCTTGATGGGGAAAAATTTTGGATGTTTTTCCATTCTCCATTATAGCCTATGAGATTCATTAGAATGAATGGGCCCATATGGTAAGGGTTAGGGTTAGGGTTAGAGTTCAGGACACACTTATGTTTGGGTGAATATTGGGGTTGGGTTTAGGGTTGGGTAAGATGTATTTTTAATATCACACTGAATGGTACACTCTTGATGGGGAAAAATTTTGGATGCTTTTCCATTCTCCATTATAGCCTATGAGATTCATTAGAATGAATGGGCCCATATGGTAAGGGTTAGGGTTAGGGTTAGAGTTCAGGACACACTAATGTTTGGGGAATATTGGGGTTGGGTTTAGGGTTGGGTAAGATGTATTTTTAATATCACACTGAATGGTACACTCTTGATGAGGAAAAATTTTGGATGTTTTTCCATTCTCCATTATAGCCTATGAGATTCATTAGAATGAATGGGCCCATATGGTAAGGGTTAGGGTTAGGGTTAGAGTTCAGGACACACTAATGTTTGGGTGAATATTGGGGTTGGGTTTAGGGTTGGGTAAGATGTATTTTTAATATCACACTGAATGGTACACTCTTGATGAGGAAAAATTTTGGATGTGTTTCCATTCTCCATTATAGCCTATGAGATTCATTAGAATGAATGGGCCCATATGGTAAGGGTTAGGGTTAGGGTTAGAGTTCAGGACACACTAATGTTTGGGTGAATATTGGGGTTGGGTTTAGGGTTGGGTAAGATGTATTTTTAATATCACACTGAATGGTACACTCTTGATGGGGAAAAATTTTGGATGTTTTTCCATTCTCCATTATAGCCTATGAGATTCATTAGAATGAATGGGCCCATATGGTAAGGGTTAGGGTTAGGGTTAGAGTTCAGGACACACTTATGTTTGGGTGAATATTGGGGTTGAGTTTAGGGTTGGGTAAGATGTATTTTTAATATCACACTGAATGGTACACTCTTGATGGGGAAAAATTTTGGATGTTTTTCCATTCTCCATTATAGCCTATGAGATTCATTAGAATGAATGGGCCCATATGGTAAGGGTTAGGGTTAGGGTTAGAGTTCAGGACACACTTATGTTTGGGTGAATATTGGGGTTGGGTTTAGGGTTGGGTAAGATGTATTTTTAATATCACACTGAATGGTACACTCTTGATGGGGAAAAATTTTGGATGTTTTTCCATTCTCCATTATAGCCTATGAGATTCATTAGAATGAATGTGCCCATATGGTAAGGGTTAGGGTTAGGGTTAGAGTTCAGGACACACTTATGTTTGGGTGAATATTGGGGTTGGGTTTAGGGTTGGGTAAGATGTATTTTTAATATCACACTGAATGGTACACTCTTGATGGGGAAAAATTTTGGATGTTTTTCCATTCTCCATTATAGCCTATGAGATTCATTAGAATGAATGGGCCCATATTGTAAGGGTTAGGGTTAGGGTTAGAGTTCAGGACACACTTATCTTCGGTTTAAAATTGGGGTCTGGTTTAGGGTTGGATAAGATGTATTTTTAATATCACACTGAATGGTACACTATTGGTGGAGAAAAATTTTGGATGTTTTTCCATTCTCCATTATAGCCTATGAGATTCATTAGAATGAATGGGCCCATATGGTAAGGGTTAGGGTTAGGGTTAGAGTTCAGGGCACACTTATCTTCGGTTTAAAATTGGGGTCTGGTTTAGGTTTGGATAAGATGTATTTTTAATATCACACTGAATGGTACACTATTGGTGGAGAAAAATTTTGGATGTTTTTCCATTCTCCATTATAGCCTATGAGATTCATTAGAATGAATGGGCCCATATGGTAAGGGTTAGGGTTAGGGTTAGAGTTCAGGACACACTAATTTTTGGGTGAATATTGGGCTTGGGTTTAGGGTTGGGTAAGATGTATTTTTAATATCACACTGAATGGTACACTCTTGATGGGGAAAAATTTTGGATGTTTTTCCATTCTCCATTATAGCCTATGAGATTCATTAGAATGAATGGGCCCATATGGTAAGGGTTAGGGTTAGGGTTAGAGTTCAGGACACACTTATGTTTGGGTGAATATTGGGGTTGGGTTTAGGGTTGGGTAAGATGTATTTTTAATATCACACTGAATGGTACACTCTTGATGGGGAAAAATTTTGGATGTTTTTCCATTCTCCATTATAGCCTATGAGATTCATTAGAATGAATGTGCCCATATGGTAAGGGTTAGGGTTAGGGTTAGAGTTCAGGACACACTTATGTTTGGGTGAATATTGGGGTTGGGTTTAGGGTTGGGTAAGGTGTATTTTTAATATCACACTGAATGGTACACTCTTGATGGGGAAAAATTTTGGATGTTTTTCCATTCTCCATTATAGCCTATGAGATTCATTAGAATGAATGGGCCCATATTGTAAGGGTTAGGGTTAGGGTTAGAGTTCAGGACACACTTATGTTTGGGTGAATATTGGGGTTGGGTTTAGGGTTGGGTAAGATGTATTTTTAATATCACACTGAATGGTACACTCTTGATGGGGAAAAATTTTGGATGGTTTTCCATTCTCCACTATAGCCTATGAGATTCATTAGAATGAATGGGCCCATATGGTAAGGGTTAGGGTTAGGGTTAGAGTTCAGGACACACTTATCTTCGGTTTAAAATTGGATTCTGGTTTAGGGTTGGATAAGATGTATTTTTGATATCACACTGAATGGTACAGTCTTGATGGGGAAAAATTTTGGATGTTTTTCCATTCTCCATTATAGCCTATGAGATTCATTAGAATGAATGGGCCCATATGGTAAGGGTTAGGGTTAGGGTTAGAGTTCAGGGCACACTTATCTTCGGTTTAAAATTGGGGTCTGGTTTAGGGTTGGATAAGATGTATTTTTAATATCACACTGAATGGTACACTATTGGTGGAGAAAATTTTTGGATGTTTTTCCATTCTCCATTATAGCCTATGAGATTCATTCGAATGAATGGGCCCATATGGTAAGGGTTAGGGTTAGGGTTAGAGTTCAGGACACACTAATTTTTGGGTGAATATTGGGGTTGGGTTTAGGGTTGGGTAAGATGTATTTTTAATATCACACTGAATGGTACACTCTTGATGGGGAAAAATTTTGGATGTTTTTCCATTCTCCATTATAGCCTATGAGATTCATTAGAATGAATGGGCCCATATGGTAAGGGTTAGGGTTAGGGTTAGAGTTCAGGGCACACTTATCTTCGGTTTAAAATTGGGGTCTGGTTTAGGGTTGGATAAGATGTATTTTTAATATCACACTGAATGGTACACTATTGGTGGAGAAAAATTTTGGATGTTTTTCCATTCTCCATTATAGCCTATGAGATTCATTCGAATGAATGGGCCCATATGGTAAGGGTTAGGGTTAGGGTTAGAGTTCAGGACACACTAATTTTTGGGTGAATATTGGGGTTGGGTTTAGGGTTGGGTAAGATGTATTTTTAATATCACACTGAATGGTACACTCTTGATGGGGAAAAATTTTGGATGTTTTTCCATTCTCCATTATAGCCTATGAGATTCATTAGAATGAATGGGCCCATATGGTAAGGGTTAGGGTTAGGGTTAGAGTTCAGGACACACTTATGTTTGGGTGAATATTGGGGTTGGGTTTAGGGTTGGGTAAGATGTATTTTTAATATCACACTGAATGGTACACTCTTGATGGGGAAAAATTTTGGATGTTTTTCCATTCTCCATTATAGCCTATGAGATTCATTAGAATGAATGGGCCCATATGGTAAGGGTTAGGGTTAGGGTTAGAGTTCAGGACACACTTATGTTTGGGTGAATATTGGGGTTGGGTTTAGGGTTGGGTAAGATGTATTTTTAATATCACACTGAATGGTACACTCTTGATGGGGAAAAATTTTGGATGGTTTTCCATTCTCCACTATAGCCTATGAGATTCATTAGAATGAATGGGCCCATATGGTAAGGGTTAGGGTTAGGGTTAGAGTTCAGGACACACTTATCTTCGGTTTAAAATTGGGGTCTGGTTTAGGGTTGGATAAGATGTATTTTTGATATCACACTGAATGGTACAGTCTTGATGGGGAAAAATTTTGGATGTTTTTCCATTCTCCATTATAGCCTATGAGATTCATTAGAATGAATGGGCCCATATGGTAAGGGTTAGGGTTAGGGTTAGAGTTCAGGGCACACTTATCTTCGGTTTAAAATTGGGGTCTGGTTTAGGGTTGGATAAGATATATTTTTAATATCACACTGAATGGTACACTATTGGTGGAGAAAATTTTTGGATGTTTTTCCATTCTCCATTATAGCCTATGAGATTCATTCGAATGAATGGGCCCATATGGTAAGGGTTAGGGTTAGGGTTAGAGTTCAGGACACACTAATTTTTGGGTGAATATTGGGGTTGGGTTTAGGGTTGGGTAAGATGTATTTTTAATATCACACTGAATGGTACACTCTTGATGGGGAAAAATTTTGGATGTTTTTCCATTCTCCATTATAGCCTATGAGATTCATTAGAATGAATGGGCCCATATGGTAAGGGTTAGGGTTAGGGTTAGAGTTCAGGACACACTTATGTTTGGGTGAATATTGGGGTTGGGTTTAGGGTTGGGTAAGATGTATTTTTAATATCACACTGAATGGTACACTCTTGATGGGGAAAAATTTTGGATGTTTTTCCATTCTCCATTATAGCCTATGAGATTCATTAGAATGAATGGGCCCATATGGTAAGGGTTAGGGTTAGGGTTAGAGTTCAGGACACACTAATGTTTGGGGAATATTGGGGTTGGGTTTAGGGTTGGGTAAGATGTATTTTTAATATCACACTGAATGGTACACTCTTGATGAGGAAAAATTTTGGATGTTTTTCCATTCTCCATTATAGCCTATGAGATTCATTAGAATGAATGGGCCCATATGGTAAGGGTTAGGGTTAGGGTTAGAGTTCAGGACACACTAATGTTTGGGTGAATATTGGGGTTGGGTTTAGGGTTGGGTAAGATGTATTTTTAATATCACACTGAATGGTACACTCTTGATGAGGAAAAATTTTGGATGTGTTTCCATTCTCCATTATAGCCTATGAGATTCATTAGAATGAATGGGCCCATATGGTAAGGGTTAGGGTTAGGGTTAGAGTTCAGGACACACTAATGTTTGGGTGAATATTGGGGTTGGGTTTAGGGTTGGGTAAGATGTATTTTTAATATCACACTGAATGGTACACTCTTGATGGGGAAAAATTTTGGATGTTTTTCCATTCTCCATTATAGCCTATGAGATTCATTAGAATGAATGGGCCCATATGGTAAGGGTTAGGGTTAGGGTTAGAGTTCAGGACACACTTATGTTTGGGTGAATATTGGGGTTGGGTTTAGGGTTGGGTAAGATGTATTTTTAATATCACACTGAATGGTACACTCTTGATGGGGAAAAATTTTGGATGTTTTTCCATTCTCCATTATAGCCTATGAGATTCATTAGAATGAATGGGCCCATATGGTAAGGGTTAGGGTTAGAGTTCAGGACACACTTATGTTTGGGTGAATATTGGGGTTGGGTTTAGGGTTGGGTAAGATGTATTTTTAATATCACACTGAATGGTACACTCTTGATGGGGAAAAATTTTGGATGGTTTTCCATTCTCCACTATAGCCTATGAGATTCATTAGAATGAATGGGCCCATATGGTAAGGGTTAGGGTTAGGGTTATAGTTCAGGACACACTTATCTTCGGTTTAAAATTGGGGTCTGGTTTAGGGTTGGATAAGATGTATTTTTGATATCACACTGAATGGTACAGTCTTGATGGGGAAAAATTTTGGATGTTTTTCCATTCTCCATTATAGCCTATGAGATTCATTAGAATGAATGGGCCCATATGGTAAGGGTTAGGGTTAGGGTTAGAGTTCAGGGCACACTTATGTTTGGGTGAATATTGGGGTTGGGTTTAGGGTTGGGTAAGATGTATTTTTAATATCACACTGAATGGTACACTCTTGATGGGGAAAAATTTTGGATGTTTTTCCATTCTCCATTATAGCCTATGAGATTCATTAGAATGAATGTGCCCATATGGTAAGGGTTAGGGTTAGGGTTAGAGTTCAGGACACACTTATGTTTGGGTGAATATTGGGGTTGGGTTTAGGGTTGGGTAAGATGTATTTTTAATATCACACTGAATGGTACACTCTTGATGGGGAAAAATTTTGGATGTTTTTCCATTCTCCATTATAGCCTATGAGATTCATTAGAATGAATGGGCCCATATTGTAAGGGTTAGGGTTAGGGTTAGAGTTCAGGACACACTTATCTTCGGTTTAAAATTGGGGTCTGGTTTAGGGTTGGATAAGATGTATTTTTAATATCACACTGAATGGTACACTATTGGTGGAGAAAAATTTTGGATGTTTTTCCATTCTCCATTATAGCCTATGAGATTCATTAGAATGAATGGGCCCATATGGTAAGGGTTAGGGTTAGGGTTAGAGTTCAGGGCACACTTATCTTCGGTTTAAAATTGGGGTCTGGTTTAGGTTTGGATAAGATGTATTTTTAATATCACACTGAATGGTACACTATTGGTGGAGAAAAATTTTGGATGTTTTTCCATTCTCCATTATAGCCTATGAGATTCATTAGAATGAATGGGCCCATATGGTAAGGGTTAGGGTTAGGGTTAGAGTTCAGGACACACTAATTTTTGGGTGAATATTGGGCTTGGGTTTAGGGTTGGGTAAGATGTATTTTTAATATCACACTGAATGGTACACTCTTGATGGGGAAAAATTTTGGATGTTTTTCCATTCTCCATTATAGCCTATGAGATTCATTAGAATGAATGGGCCCATATGGTAAGGGTTAGGGTTAGGGTTAGAGTTCAGGACACACTTATGTTTGGGTGAATATTGGGGTTGGGTTTAGGGTTGGGTAAGATGTATTTTTAATATCACACTGAATGGTACACTCTTGATGGGGAAAAATTTTGGATGGTTTTCCATTCTCCATTATAGCCTATGAGATTCATTAGAATGAATGTGCCCATATGGTAAGGGTTAGGGTTAGGGTTAGAGTTCAGGACACACTTATGTTTGGGTGAATATTGGGGTTGGGTTTAGGGTTGGGTAAGGTGTATTTTTAATATCACACTGAATGGTACACTCTTGATGGGGAAAAATTTTGGATGTTTTTCCATTCTCCATTATAGCCTATGAGATTCATTAGAATGAATGGGCCCATATTGTAAGGGTTAGGGTTAGGGTTAGAGTTCAGGACACACTTATGTTTGGGTGAATATTGGGGTTGGGTTTAGGGTTGGGTAAGATGTATTTTTAATATCACACTGAATGGTACACTCTTGATGGGGAAAAATTTTGGATGGTTTTCCATTCTCCACTATAGCCTATGAGATTCATTAGAATGAATGGGCCCATATGGTAAGGGTTAGGGTTAGGGTTAGAGTTCAGGACACACTTATCTTCGGTTTAAAATTGGATTCTGGTTTAGGGTTGGATAAGATGTATTTTTGATATCACACTGAATGGTACAGTCTTGATGGGGAAAAATTTTGGATGTTTTTCCATTCTCCATTATAGCCTATGAGATTCATTAGAATGAATGGGCCCATATGGTAAGGGTTAGGGTTAGGGTTAGAGTTCAGGGCACACTTATCTTCGGTTTAAAATTGGGGTCTGGTTTAGGGTTGGATAAGATGTATTTTTAATATCACACTGAATGGTACACTATTGGTGGAGAAAAATTTTGGATGTTTTTCCATTCTCCATTATAGCCTATGAGATTCATTCGAATGAATGGGCCCATATGGTAAGGGTTAGGGTTAGGGTTAGAGTTCAGGACACACTAATTTTTGGGTGAATATTGGGGTTGGGTTTAGGGTTGGGTAAGATGTATTTTTAATATCACACTGAATGGTACACTCTTGATGGGGAAAAATTTTGGATGTTTTTCCATTCTCCATTATAGCCTATGAGATTCATTAGAATGAATGGGCCCATATGGTAAGGGTTAGGGTTAGGGTTAGAGTTCAGGACACACTTATGTTTGGGTGAATATTGGGGTTGGGTTTAGGGTTGGGTAAGATGTATTTTTAATATCACACTGAATGGTACACTCTTGATGGGGAAAAATTTTGGATGTTTTTCCATTCTCCATTATAGCCTATGAGATTCATTAGAATGAATGGGCCCATATGGTAAGGGTTAGGGTTAGGGTTAGAGTTCAGGGCACACTTATCTTCGGTTTAAAATTGGGGTCTGGTTTAGGGTTGGATAAGATGTATTTTTAATATCACACTGAATGGTACACTATTGGTGGAGAAAAATTTTGGATGTTTTTCCATTCTCCATTATAGCCTATGAGATTCATTCGAATGAATGGGCCCATATGGTAAGGGTTAGGGTTAGGGTTAGAGTTCAGGACACACTAATTTTTGGGTGAATATTGGGGTTGGGTTTAGGGTTGGGTAAGATGTATTTTTAATATCACACTGAATGGTACACTCTTGATGGGGAAAAATTTTGGATGTTTTTCCATTCTCCATTATAGCCTATGAGATTCATTAGAATGAATGGGCCCATATGGTAAGGGTTAGGGTTAGGGTTAGAGTTCAGGACACACTTATGTTTGGGTGAATATTGGGGTTGGGTTTAGGGTTGGGTAAGATGTATTTTTAATATCACACTGAATGGTACACTCTTGATGGGGAAAAATTTTGGATGTTTTTCCATTCTCCATTATAGCCTATGAGATTCATTAGAATGAATGGGCCCATATGGTAAGGGTTAGGGTTAGGGTTAGAGTTCAGGACACACTTATGTTTGGGTGAATATTGGGGTTGGGTTTAGGGTTGGGTAAGATGTATTTTTAATATCACACTGAATGGTACACTCTTGATGGGGAAAAATTTTGGATGGTTTTCCATTCTCCACTATAGCCTATGAGATTCATTAGAATGAATGGGCCCATATGGTAAGGGTTAGGGTTAGGGTTAGAGTTCAGGACACACTTATCTTCGGTTTAAAATTGGGGTCTGGTTTAGGGTTGGATAAGATGTATTTTTGATATCACACTGAATGGTACAGTCTTGATGGGGAAAAATTTTGGATGTTTTTCCATTCTCCATTATACCCTATGAGATTCATTAGAATGAATGGGCCCATATGGTAAGGGTTACGGTTAGGGTTAGAGTTCAGGGCACACTTATCTTCGGTTTAAAATTGGGGTCTGGTTTAGGGTTGGATAAGATGTATTTTTAATATCACACTGAATGGTACACTATTGGTGGAGAAAAATTTTGGATGTTTTTCCATTCTCCATTATAGCCTATGAGATTCATTCGAATGAATGGGCCCATATGGTAAGGGTTAGGGTTAGGGTTAGAGTTCAGGACACACTAATTTTTGGGTGAATATTGGGGTTGGGTTTAGGGTTGGGTAAGATGTATTTTTAATATCACACTGAATGGTACACTCTTGATGGGGAAAAATTTTGGATGTTTTTCCATTCTCCATTATAGCCTATGAGATTCATTAGAATGAATGGGCCCATATGGTAAGGGTTAGGGTTAGGGTTAGAGTTCAGGACACACTTATGTTTGGGTGAATATTGGGGTTGGGTTTAGGGTTGGGTAAGATGTATTTTTAATATCACACTGAATGGTACACTCTTGATGGGGAAAAATTTTGGATGGTTTTCCATTCTCCATTATAGCCTATGAGATTCATTAGAATGAATGGGCCCATATGGTAAGGGTTAGGGTTAGGGTTAGAGTTCAGGACACACTTATCTTCGGTTTAAAATTGGGGTCTGGTTTAGGGTTGGATAAGATGTATTTTTAATATCACACTGAATGGTACAGTCTTGATGGGGAAAAATTTTGGATGTTTTTCCATTCTCCATTATAGCCTATGAGATTCATTAGAATGAATGGGCCCATATGGTAAGGGTTAGGGTTAGGGTTAGAGTTCAGGGCACACTTATCTTCGGTTTAAAATTGGGGTCTGGTTTAGGGTTGGATAAGATGTATTTTTAATATCACACTGAATGGTACACTCTTGATGGGGAAAAATTTTGGATGGTTTTCCATTCTCCATTATAGCCTATGAGATTCATTAGAATGAATGGGCCCATATTGTAAGGGTTAGGGTTAGGGTTAGAGTTCAGGACACACTTATCTTCGGTTTAAAATTGGGGTCTGGTTTAGGGTTGGGTAAGATGTATTTTTAATATCACACTGAATGGTACACTCTTGATGGGGAAAAATTTTGGATGTTTTTCCATTCTCCATTATAGCCTATGAGATTCATTAGAATGAATGGGCCCATATGGTAAGGGTTAGGGTTAGGGTTAGAGTTCAGGACACACTTATGTTTGGGTGAATATTGGGGTTGGGTTTAGGGTTGGGTAAGATGTATTTTTAATATCACACTGAATGGTACACTCTTGATGGGGAAAAATTTTGGATGTTTTTCCATTCTCCATTATAGCCTATGAGATTCATTAGAATGAATGTGCCCATATGGTAAGGGTTAGGGTTAGGGTTAGAGTTCAGGACACACTTATTTTTGGGTGAATATTGGGGTTGGGTTTAGGGTTGGGTAAGATGTATTTTTAATATCACACTGAATGGTACACTCTTGATGGGGAAAAATTTTGGATGTTTTTCCATTCTCCATTATAGCCTATGAGATTCATTAGAATGAATGGGCCCATATGGTAAGGGTTAGGGTTAGGGTTAGAGTTCAGGACACACTTATGTTTGGGTGAATATTGGGGTTGGGTTTAGGGTTGGGTAAGATGTATTTTTAATATCACACTGAATGGTACACTCTTGATGGGGAAAAATTTTGGATGGTTTTCCATTCTCCACTATAGCCTATGAGATTCATTAGAATGAATGGGCCCATATGGTAAGGGTTAGGGTTAGGGTTAGAGTTCAGGACACACTTATCTTCGGTTTAAAATTGGGGTCTGGTTTAGGGTTGGATAAGATGTATTTTTGATATCACACTGAATGGTACAGTCTTGATGGGGAAAAATTTTGGATGTTTTTCCATTCTCCATTATAGCCTATGAGATTCATTAGAATGAATGGGCCCATATGGTAAGGGTTACGGTTAGGATTAGAGTTCAGGGCACACTTATCTTCGGTTTAAAATTGGGGTCTGGTTTAGGGTTGGATAAGATGTATTTTTAATATCACACTGAATGGTACACTATTGGTGGAGAAAAATTTTGGATGTTTTTCCATTCTCCATTATAGCCTATGAGATTCATTCGAATGAATGGGCCCATATGGTAAGGGTTAGGGTTAGGGTTAGAGTTCAGGACACACTAATTTTTGGGTGAATATTGGGGTTGGGTTTAGGGTTGGGTAAGATGTATTTTTAATATCACACTGAATGGTACACTCTTGATGGGGAAAAATTTTGGATGTTTTTCCATTCTCCATTATAGCCTATGAGATTCATTAGAATGAATGGGCCCATATGGTAAGGGTTAGGGTTAGGGTTAGAGTTCAGGACACACTTATGTTTGGGTGAATATTGGGGTTGGGTTTAGGGTTGGGTAAGATGTATTTTTAATATCACACTGAATGGTACACTCTTGATGGGGAAAAATTTTGGATGGTTTTCCATTCTCCATTATAGCCTATGAGATTCATTAGAATGAATGGGCCCATATGGTAAGGGTTAGGGTTAGGGTTAGAGTTCAGGACACACTTATCTTCGGTTTAAAATTGGGGTCTGGTTTAGGGTTGGATAAGATGTATTTTTAATATCACACTGAATGGTACAGTCTTGATGGGGAAAAATTTTGGATGTTTTTCCATTCTCCATTATAGCCTATGAGATTCATTAGAATGAATGGGCCCATATGGTAAGGGTTAGGGTTAGGGTTAGAGTTCAGGGCACACTTATCTTCGGTTTAAAATTGGGGTCTGGTTTAGGGTTGGATAAGATGTATTTTTAATATCACACTGAATGGTACACTCTTGATGGGGAAAAATTTTGGATGGTTTTCCATTCTCCATTATAGCCTATGAGATTCATTAGAATGAATGGGCCCATATTGTAAGGGTTAGGGTTAGGGTTAGAGTTCAGGACACACTTATCTTCGGTTTAAAATTGGGGTCTGGTTTAGGGTTGGGTAAGATGTATTTTTAATATCACACTGAATGGTACACTCTTGATGGGGAAAAATTTTGGATGTTTTTCCATTCTCCATTATAGCCTATGAGATTCATTAGAATGAATGGGCCCATATGGTAAGGGTTAGGGTTAGGGTTAGAGTTCAGGACACACTTATGTTTGGGTGAATATTGGGGTTGGGTTTAGGGTTGGGTAAGATGTATTTTTAATATCACACTGAATGGTACACTCTTGATGGGGAAAAATTTTGGATGTTTTTCCATTCTCCATTATAGCCTATGAGATTCATTAGAATGAATGTGCCCATATGGTAAGGGTTAGGGTTAGGGTTAGAGTTCAGGACACACTTATTTTTGGGTGAATATTGGGGTTGGGTTTAGGGTTGGGTAAGATGTATTTTTAATATCACACTGAATGGTACACTCTTGATGGGGAAAAATTTTGGATGTTTTTCCATTCTCCATTATAGCCTATGAGATTCATTAGAATGAATGTGCCCATATGGTAAGGGTTAGGGTTAGGGTTAGAGTTCAGGACACACTTATTTTTGGGTGAATATTGGGGTTGGGTTTAGGGTTGGGTAAGATGTATTTTTAATATCACACTGAATGGTACACTCTTGATGGGGAAAAATTTTGGATGTTTTTCCATTCTCCATTATAGCCTATGAGATTCATTAGAATGAAT
>NW_026800252.1:0-58054 GCF_032191835.1 Heteronotia binoei | reverse complement strand
AGGGGGGAGCGAGTGAAGACTTCGACCTGCGGGATACCTGGAGGGAGAGGCACCAGGAGAGACGCTAAGGCTAGATTTGCCAGCATTCGATGATCTTTTGCCACACCGTTTTTGTCTGGATCAGGTTTACATTTTAAACCACGGGTGGCCAAACTTGCTTAAAGTGAGAGCCACACTGAATAAATGTTAGAGGTTTGAGAGCCGCAAGACATGAAGGTCAGATGTTTGAGAGCCACAAGGAAGGAAGGAAGGAAGGAAGGAAGGAAGGAAGGAAGGAAGGAAGGAAGGAAGGAAGGAAGGAAGGAAGGAAGGAAGGAAGGAAGGAAGGAAGGAGGGAGGGAGGGAGGGAGGGAGGGAGGGGGGGAGGGAGGGGGAGGAAGGAAAGAAGGGAGGGAGGGAAGAAGGGAGGGAGGGAAGGAAGGAAGGGAGGGAAGGAGGGAGGGAAGGAGGGGGGAGGAAAGAAAGAAGGGAGGAGAAAGAAGGGAAGGAGAAAGTGAGGGAAGGAAGGAAGGGAAGGAAGGAGGGAGGGAAGGAGGGGGAGGAAGGAAAGAAGTGAGGAAGGAAAGAAGGGAGGGAAGGAAGGGGGAGGAAGGAAAGAAGGGAGGAAGGAAGGAAAGAAGGGAAGGAGAAAGGGAGGGAGGGAAGGAAGGGAAGGAAGGAGGGAGGGAAGGAGGGGGGAGGAAGGGAGGAGGGAAGGAAGGAAGGGAGGGAGGGAAGGAGGGGGGAGGAAGGAAAGAAGGGAGGAAGGAAAGAAGGGAAGGAGAAGGGAGGGAAGGAAGGAAGGAAGGAGGGAGGGAAGGAGGGGGAGGAAGGAAAGAAGGGAAGGAGAAAGGGAGGGAGGGAGGGAAGGAGGGAGGGAGGGAGGAAAGGAGGAAGGAAGGGGAGGAAAGGAGGGAGGGAAGGAGGGGGAGGAAGGAAAGAAGGGAAGGAGAAAGGGAGGGAGGGAGGGAAGGAGGGAGGGAGGGAGGAAAGGAGGAAGGAAGGGGAGGAAAGGAGGGAGGGAAGGAGGGGAGGGAAGGGAGGGAGGGAGGAGGAAGGGAGGGAGAGAGGGAGGGAGAAAGGGAGGGAGGAAGGAAGGAATTGAAGGAGGGAGGGAGGGGAAGGGAGGGAAGAAGGAAGGAAGGGAGGAGGGAGGAAGGAATGGAAGGAGGGAAGGGAGAGAGGAAAGGAGGAAGGAAGGGAGGGAGGGGGAGGAGGGGGGAGAAAGGAAGGAAATAGATGGGGAGGGAGGTGGAGGTAGAAAGAAAGCATCTGTAACTTTAAATGACTGGCTTAGCTTGGAGAGGTGGTTTGAAGAGACCAATGCCTTCTCCAAGCCAGCCAACAGGGCAGTGGGGGCTTTGAGCGCCCCACCATGTGTGGGAAAGAGCCACATGTGGCTCCCGAGCTGCAGTTTGCCCCCCCCCCCTGTTTTGCTCTGCAGCCTGCAGGTTGGGGCCTGGGGATGCTCTTCAGCTGGCAGAGATGGGCTGCTTTGAAGGGCAGACTCTGTGGCACTGGACCCTGCTGAGACCCCTCCCCGAACTCTGCCCTCTCCCGGATCTAGGGTTGCCAGCCTCCAGGTGGAGGCTGGAGATCTTCCACTTTGACAACTGCTCTCCAGCTGGCAGAGATCAGCTCCCCTGGAGAAAATGGCTGCTGGAGGGAATAGAGGAAGCTCCGGCTCTTTCCTTCCTTCCCCAGGGGACCAGAAGGGGGAGGAGCCTCAGCCATAGAAGGAGGAGAGGGCTTGGCTCAGTAGCTCTGCTGTGCGATTGAGAGAGCTGGCAAAGCAAGCTCTCCCTCCCCACCCTTCCTTCCCCCAAGGGAGGAGTCTCAGCCAATAGAAGGAGGAGAGACTTGGCTCAGTAGCTCTGCTGTGCGATTGAGAGCCTGGCAAAGCAAGCTCTTACTCCCCCCCTTCCTCCCCCCAAGGGAGGAGCCTCAGCCAATAGGAGGAGGAGAGACTTGGCTCAGTAGCTCTGCTGTGAGATTGAGAGCCTGGCAAAGCAAGCTCTTACTCCCCCCTTCCTCCCCCCAAGGGAGGAGCCTCAGCCAATAGAAGGAGGAGAGACTTGGCTCAGTAGCTCTGCTGTGAGATTGAGAGCCTGGCAAATCAAGCTCTTACTCCCCCCTTCCTCCCCCCAAGGGAGGAGCCTCAGTTAATAGAAGGAGGAGAGACTTGGCTCAGTAGCTCTGCTGTGCGATTGAGAGCCTGGCAAAGCAAGCTCTTACTCCCCCCTTCCTCCCCCCAAGGGAGGAGCCTCAGCCAATAGAAGGAGGAGAGACTTGGCTCAGTAGCTCTGCTGTGAGATTGAGAGAGCCTGGCAAAGCAAGCTCTCCCTCCCTCCCCCCAAGGGAGGAGCCTCAGCCAATGGAGAAAATAAGCTTTGCTCTAGGCCGCACGTTTGACACCCCTATACTGTACATTCACAGATATTATTGTTTAAAAGGCATCCATGCTTCCAACGCCAGCAATAGTGAAATTAGATGAATCATTGAGGCACAGTCTTAACTAATACAAATGAAAGGGTAGCTTAGCACCGAGTGCCTGTTGGGTTTAGTTGGGTCTTTAAGGGGCTCCTGCACTTGAATCCAGCTCTTCTACTGCCCTCCCCGAACCACAGGGTAAGCCCTCATCTGAGTCCTAGAGAGGGCCAGTCGTGGGGTCCTTCCAGGTGGTGGCACCATAGCCCTCCTCACCTTTGGATTCAGGCATTTGTACTTGCGGAAGATCAGAGATTTCGGAGAGGCTCCCCAGCAGCTTCCTGCAGAATTCCCGCTGGGCGCTGATGTTGGCCAAGGGCACCCGGCTTGGCACCTCGGGTGGAAGTCGGGCAGGCGGGCGTACCAGCTGGAATTGGGGAAGTCGAACCAGAAAAGCTGCTCCTCGTCCAGGGTTTGGGCCAAGCCGAAGAACGGAGCCTCTCCCTGGCAGAAGAAGACCTGCGAGAAGACGTGGGTGCTCTCCTCTAGAAGAGGGAAGGGGAGAGATAAGGCCGGGAGGGGGAAAGAGAGAGAAGAAGATGAAGATGAAGATATTGGATTTATATCCCGCCCTCCACTCCGAAGAGTCTCAGAGCGGCTCACAATCTCCTTTACCTTCCTCCCCCACAACAGACACCCTGTGAGGTAGATGAAGATATTGGATTTATATCCACCTCCACTCCAAAGAGTCTCAGAGCGGCTCCCAATCTCCTTTCCCTTCCTCCCCACAACAGACACCTTGTGAGGTAGATGAAGATACTGGATTTATATCCTGCCCTCCACTCCGAGGAGTCTCAGAGCGGCTCACAATCTCCTTTCCCTTCTCCCCCACAACAGACACCCTGTGAGGTAGATGAAGATATTGGATTTATATCCCGCCCTCCACTCCGAAGAGTCTCAGAGCGGCTCACAATCTCCTTTACCTTCCCCCCCACAACAGACACCCTGTGAGGTAGATGAAGATATTGGATTTATATCCCGTCCTCCACTCCGAAGAGTCTCAGAGCAGCTCACAATCTCCTTTCCCTTCCTCCCCCACAACAGACACCCTGTGAGGTAGATGAAGATATTGGATTTATATCCTGCCCTCCACTCCGAAGAGTCTCAGAGCGGCTCACAATCTCCTCTACCTTCCTCCCCCACAACAGACACCCTGTGAGGTAGATGAAGATATTGGATTTATATCCCGCCCTCCACTCCGAAGAGTCTCAGAGCGGCTCACAATCGCCTTTCCCTTCCTCCCCCACAACAGACACCATGTGAGGTAGATGAAGATACTGGATTTATATCCCGCCCTCCACTCCGAAGAGTCTCAGAGCGGTTCACAATCTCCTTTCCCTTCCTCCCCCACAACAGACATCCTGTGAGGTAGATGAAGATATTGGATTTATATCCCGCCCTCCACTCCAAAGAGTCTCAGAGTGGCTCACAATCTCCTTTCCCTTCCTCCCCCACAACAGACACCCTGTGAGGTAGATGAAGATATTGGATTTATATCCCGCCCTCCACTCCGAAGAGTCTCAGAGTGGCTCACAATCTCCTTTCCCTTCCTCCCCCACAACAGACACCCTGTGAGGTGGGTGGGGCTGGAGAGGGCTCTCATAGCAGCTGCCCTTTCAAGGACAACCTCTGCCAGAGCTATGGCTGACCCAAGGCCATGCCAGCAGGTGCAAGTGGAGGAGGGGGGAATCAAACCCGGTTCTCCCAGATAAGAGAGCTATGGCTGACCCAAGGCCATTCCAGCAGATGCAAGTGGAGGAGTGGGGAATCAGACCCGGTTCTGCCAGATAAGAGAGCTCTGGCTGACCCAAGGCCATTCCAGCAGGTGCAAGTGGAGGAGTGGGGAATCAAACCCGGTTCTCCCAGATAAGAGTCCGCACACTTAACCACTGCACCAAACTGGCTCTACACCAAGAGGGCAGGAGAGAGAAGACCAAGTCTTCCTTACTGCCACTGCAAGGGAGTGAGCCCACCCTTTATTGGCACTTTGTGTAGAAAAAGCCCAGCAAGTACTTATTTGCATATTAGGCCACACCCCTGACATCAGCATTGTTTCGCACAAGCCTTTTTGGTAGAAAAAGTCCAGCAGGTACTCATCTGCATATTAGGCCACACCCCTGACATTACTATTGTTTCGCGCAGGGCTTTTTTTGTAGAAAAAGCCTGGTAGGGACTCATTTGCATATTAGGCCACAACCCTTGACGTCACCATTGTTTCGCACAGGTATTCATTTGCATAATAGGCCACACCCCTGACATTACTATTGTTTCGCACAAGTCTTTTTGGTAGAAAAAGTCCAGCAGGTACCCATCTGCATATTAGGCCACACCCCTGACATAACTATTGTTTTGCACAGGGCTTTTTTTTGTAGAAAAAGCCTGGTAGGGACTCATATGCATATTAGGCCACACCCCCTGGCGCCAAGCCAGCCGGAACTGCGTCCCTGTGCGTTCCTGCTCAAAAAAAGCCCTGTTGATTGATAATACACAGTTCACACCGAACATGCTTTTGGTTTACATTTATTCATTTTGATAAGAGGTTCTTGTGCATGCTTTTTCTGGGCTCCACCAGCTGTTTTGCTGTTCTACTCACCTTTTTTGCTACTTATTGACCTCCAGGTGGTGGCTGGAGGGTCTCCTGGGATCACAACGGATCTCCAGGCGACAGAAACCAGTACCCTCAGCGAAAATGACCTCCTTGGAAGGTGACCAACCTGTGGCTCGGGAGTAGCCAAAGTGCGGCTTGGGAGCCGCCTGTGGCTGTTTCACACACCTTGTGTGACTCTTAAAGCCCCCCACTGCCCCGTCGGCCGGCTTGGAGAAGGCATTTGTTTCTTGAAATCACTTCTCCAAGTCAAACTAAACAGCTCCCAGAGAATGCATTTAAAGTTAAAGTTGCTTTCTTTCCACCTCTCCCTCCCTCCTCCCCATCTGTTTTTCCTTCCTTCCTCCCCCCTCCTCAAACATCTGACAATAATGTCTTGTGATTCTCAGACATCTGACGTTCATTCTTTGTGGCTCCTACGTTAAGCACGTTCAGTCGCCTCTGCTCCATGGCATAATACCCCACCGAAGTCTCCCCCATTCCCAAATCCTGCACTCCCCAGGCTTCAATTCCCTCCCCCAAATCTCCAGGAATTCCCGAGCCTGGAGCTGGCAACCTTATTGTTCCCATACCCCATAGCCCTTATCACACAGCATGAGGCCCAAGGAGTCACAGCTGGACTCGATACACCATGCTGTTACTCAGGAAGCCCTCTTACACAGCACGTACAGCAAATTAAAATCTGGGTATGGATTTCCTGCAGCCCCAAATTTATCGAAAATCACGCATGAAAAGGGGGGAATCAAACCTGGTTCTCCCAGATGAGAGTCTGCGCACTTCACCACTACACCAAACTGGCCCTCAAGACCCCTGGCTACAGGCTGGTTTCTCCATTTTTAAGCATTTTCAAACCTCTGGGGGGGCGGGGGGGTGCATTTCTTCACAGAGACAAAAGGAAACACTTCTTTATACAGAAAATGATTAAAATGTAGAATTTGCTGCAAGGGTTCCACCCACAGAGCAACTGTTAAAAGGGCCAGGAAGCAAAAGAGGCAGCTACAAGGGACAGGGCAGGCAGGCATCCAACAGATGAGATGCTTCAACCAAAGTTCTGCATGCAAAGCAGCTGTTAAAAGAGCCAGGAAGCAAAAGAGGCAGCTACAAGGGACAGGGCAGGCAGGCATCCAACAGATGAGATGCTTCAACCAAAGTTCTGCAGGCAAAGCAGCTGTTAAAAGAGCCAGGAAGCAAAAGGGGCAGCTACAAGTGACAGGGCAGGCAGGCATCCAACAGATGAGATGCTTCAACCAAAGTTCTGCATGCAAAGCAGCTGTTAAAAGAGCCAGGAAGCAAAAGAGGCAGCTACAAGGGACAGGACAGGCAGGCATCCAACAGGTGAGGTGCTTCAATCAAAGTTCTGCATGCAAAGCAGCTGTTAAAAGAGCCAGGAAGCAAAAGAGGCAGCTACAAGGGACAGGACAGGCAGGCATCCAACAGATGAGATGCTTCAACCAAAGTTCTGCATGCAAAGCAGCTGTTAAAAGAGCTAGGAAGCAAAAGGGGCAGCTACAAGGGACAGGGCAGGCAGGCATCCAACAGATGAGATGCTTCAACCAAAGTTCTGCATGCAAAGCAGCTGTTAAAAGAGCCAGGAAGCAAAAGAGGCAGCTACAAGGGACAGGGCAGGCAGGCATCCAACAGGTGAGGTGCTTCAATCAAAGTTCTGCATGCAAAGCAGCTGTTAAAAGAGCCAGGAAGCAAAAGAGGCAGCTACAAGGGACAGGACAGGCAGGCATCCAACAGATGAGATGCTTCAACCAAAGTTCTGCATGCAAAGCAGCTGTTAAAAGAGCCAGGAAGCAAAAAAGGCAGCTACAAGTGACAGGGCAGGCAGGCATCCAACAGATGAGATGCTTCAACCAAAGTTCTGCATGCAAAGCAGCTGTTAAAAGAGCCAGGAAGCAAAAGAGGCAGCTACAAGGGACAGGACAGGCAGGCATTCAACAGGGGAGGTGCTTCAATCAAAGTTCTGCGTGCAAAGCAGCTGTTAAAAGAGCCAGGAAGCAAAAGAGGCAGCTACAAGGGACAGGGCAGGCAGGCATCCAACAGGCGAGGTGCTTCAATCAAAGTTCTGCATGCAAAGCAGCTGTTAAAAGAGCCAGGAAGCAAAAGAGGCAGCTACAAGTGACAGGGCAGGCAGGCATCCAACAGATGAGATGCTTCAACCAAAGTTCTGCATGCAAAGCAGCTGTTAAAAGAGCCAGGAAGCAAAAGAGGCAGCTACAAGGGACAGGGCAGGCAGGCATCCAACAGATGAGATGCTTCAACCAAAGTTCTGCATGCAAAGCAGCTGTTAAAAGAGCCAGGAAGCAAAAGAGGCAGCTACAAGGGACAGGACAGGCAGGCATTCAACAGGGGAGGTGCTTCAATCAAAGTTCTGCGTGCAAAGCAGCTGTTAAAAGAGCAAGGAAGCAAAAGAGGCAGCTACAAGGGACAGGACAGGCAGGCATTCAACAGGGGAGGTGCTTCAATCAAAGTTCTGCATGCAAAGCTGCTGTTAAAAGAGCCAGGAAGCAAAAGAGGCAGCTACAAGGGACAGGGCAGGCAGGCATCCAACAGGTGAGGTGCTTCAATCAAAGTTCTGCATGCAAAGCTGCTGTTAAAAGAGCCAGGAAGCAAAAGAGGCAGCTACAAGTGACAGGGCAGGCAGGCATCCAACAGGGGAGGTGCTTCAACCAAAGTTCTGCATGCAAAGCAGCTGTTAAAAGAGCCAGGAAGCAAAAGAGGCAGCTACAAGTGACAGGGCAGGCAGGCATCCAACAGATGAGATGCTTCAACCAAAGTTCTGCATGCAAAGCAGCTGTTAAAAGAGCTAGGAAGCAAAAGGGGCAGCTACAAGGGACAGGGCAGGCAGGCATCCAACAGATGAGATGCTTCAACCAAAGTTCTGCGTGCAAAGCAGCTGTTAAAAGAGCCAGGAAGCAAAAGAGGCAGCTACAAGGGACAGGACAGGCAGGCATCCAACAGGTGAGGTGCTTCAATCAAAGTTCTGCATGCAAAGCAGCTGTTAAAAGAGCCAGGAAGCAAAAGAGGCAGCTACAAGGGACAGGACAGGCAGGCATCCAACAGATGAGATGCTTCAACCAAAGTTCTGCATGCAAAGCAGCTGTTAAAAGAGCCAGGAAGCAAAAGAGGCAGCTACAAGTGACAGGGCAGGCAGGCATCCAACAGATGAGATGCTTCAACCAAAGTTCTGCATGCAAAGCAGCTGTTAAAAGAGCCAGGAAGCAAAAGAGGCAGCTACAAGGGACAGGACAGGCAGGCATTCAACAGGGGAGGTGCTTCAATCAAAGTTCTGCGTGCAAAGCAGCTGTTAAAAGAGCCAGGAAGCAAAAAAAGGCAGCTACAAGGGACAGGACAGGCAGGCATCCAACAGATGAGATGCTTCAACCAAAGTTCTGCATGCAAAGCAGCTGTTAAAAGAGCTAGGAAGCAAAAGAGGCAGCTACAACGGACAGGCCAGGCAGGCATCCAACAGGTGAGGTGCTTCAATCAAAGTTCTGGGTGCAAAGCAGCTGTTAAAAGAGCTAGGAAGCAAAAGGGGCAGCTACAAGGGACAGGGCAGGCAGGCATCCAACAGGGGAGGTGCTTCAACCAAAGTTCTGCATGCAAAGCAGCTGTTAAAAGAGCCAGGAAGCAAAAGAGGCAGCTACAAGTGACAGGGCAGGCAGGCATCCAACAGATGAGATGCTTCAACCAAAGTTCTGCATGCAAAGCAGCTGTTAAAAGAGCTAGGAAGCAAAAGGGGCAGCTACAAGGGACAGGGCAGGCAGGCATCCAACAGATGAGATGCTTCAACCAAAGTTCTGCATACAAAGCAGCTGTTAAAAGAGCCAGGAAGCAAAAGAGGCAGCTACAAGGGACGGGGCAGGCAGGCATCCAACAGGTGAGGTGCTTCAATCAAAGTTCTGGGTGCAAAGCAGCTGTTAAAAGAGCTAGGAAGCAAAAGGGGCAGCTACAAGGGACAGGGCAGGCAGGCATCCAACAGGTGAGGTGCTTCAATCAAAGTTCTGCATGCAAAGCAGCTGTTAAAAGAGCCAGGAAGCAAAAGAGGCAGCTACAAGGGACAGGACAGGCAGGCATCCAACAGGGGAGGTGCTTCAATCAAAGTTCTGCGTGCAAAGCAGCTGTTAAAAGAGCCAGGAAGCAAAAGAGGCAGCTACAAGGGACAGGGCAGGCAGGCATCCAACAGGTGAGGTGCTTCAATCGAAGTTCTGCATGCAAAGCTGCTGTTAAAAGAGCCAGGAAGCAAAAGAGGCAGCTACAAGGGACAGGGCAGGCAGGCATCCAACAGGTGAGGTGCTTCAATCAAAGTTCTGGGTGCAAAGCAGCTATTAAAAGAGCTAGGAAGCAAAAGAGGCAGCGCTGCCCCCCCCCCCCCAAGAGGCACGGACCAGAACCCCAGGGAAGAAGCGGGTCCCGCTGCAGTGAAAGAGACGCACCCCCCTGCCTCCCACGGATACACAGCCCACATGTTCCCCCTCTGCACTCACAAATGCTCCCACAGGCACGCGGGGCCCCTTCACAATCAGAGAGGGGGCATCACAAAATAGAACCCGAGAATCCTAGAGCTGGAAGGGACCCCCTAGGGTCATCTAGTCCAACCCCCTGCACAATGCAGGAAACTCACAACTTTGCTCCCCTAAAATCGGAAAGCACACACACACAACACACCCCCTTCCTTTACCTTGAAGGGTGGCGGTGGCGACTGCTGCCCCCCAAAGCCAAGCCCAGAACCCCAGGCCCCAGCGGCACCGCTTGCTCTCCATCTCCTGTCCGGTGCAAGCCTGAGCTGGGGGAGGGCGGGGAAGCCCACCGCCTCCGTCGGCGGCTCAAGAGGAAGAGAGCCGCTCCGCCTCAGCCAATGGCCTTCCTCCGCGCTCTACTGTCACCTGTTGCCAAGGAGAAGTAGCTGGATCTCCGCTGAATGGGGCAGATGGAGCAAATTTCGACAGCCGGATCCGCTCAGTGTAGGAGCCCGGACAGACCCCACCCCCTTGCAGGGAAAGGGCATCGCCCGCTCCGCACCCCCCACCCCCGTTGCTTGCACATTAAACTGGCGAGAGCTAGTTTGCTGTAGTGGTGAAGTGTGCAGACTCTTATCTGGCAGAACCGGGTTTGATTCCCCACTCCTCCACTTGCACCTGCTGGAATGGCCTTGGGTCAGCCAGAGCTCTCTTATCTGGGAGAACAGGGGTTGATTCCCCACTCCTCCACTTGCACCTCTTGGAATGGCCTTGGGTCAGCCATAGCTCTCTTATCTGGGAGAACCGGGTTTGATTCCCCACTCCTCCACTTGCACCTCTTGGAATGGCCTTGGGTCAGCCAGAGCTCTTATCTGGGAGAACCGGGTTTGATTCCCCACTCCTCCACTTGCACCTGCTGGAATGGCTTTGAGTCAGCCAGAGCTCCCTTATCTGGCAGAACCGGGTTTGATACCCCACTCCTCCACTTGCAGCTGCTGGAATGGCCTTCGGTCAGCCATAGCTCTCTTATCTGGGAGAACAGGGGTTGATTCCCCACTCCTCCGCTTGCACCTGCTGGAATGGCCTTGGGTCAGCCAGAGCTCTCTTATCTGGGAGAACAGGGGTTGATTCCCCACTCTTCCACTTGCAGCTGCTGGAATGGCCTCCGGTCAGCCAGAGCTCTCTTATCTGGGAGAACAGGGTTTGATTCCCCACTCCTCCACTTGCAGCTGCTGGAATGGCCTTGGGTCAGCCAGAGCTCTCTTATCTGGGAGAACTGGGCTTGATTCCCCACTCCTCCACTTGCAGCTGCTGGAATGGCCTCGGGTCAGCCAGAGCTCTCTTATCTGGGAAAACCGGGTTGGATTCCCCCCTCCTCCACTTGCACCTGCTGGAATGGCCTCCGGTCAGCCAGAGCTCTCTTATCTGGGAGAACCGGGTTGGATTCCCCCCTCCTCCACTTGCACCTGCTGGAATGGCCTCCGGTCAGCCAGAGCTCTCTTATCTGGGAGAACCGGGTTGGATTCCCCACTCCTCCACTTGCAGCTGCTGGAATGGCCTTGGGTCATCCATAGCTCTCTTATCTGGGAGAACTGGGTTTGAGTCCCCACTCCTCCACTTGCACCTGCTGGAATGGCCTCCGGTCAGCCAGAGCTCTCTTATCTGGGAGAACCGGGTTTGATTCCCCACTCCTCCACTTGCACCTGCTGGAATGGCCTTGGGTCAGCCAGAGCTCTCTTATCTGGGAGAACCGGGTTGGATTCCCCACTCCTCCACTTGCAGCTGCTGGAATGGCCTTGGGTCAGCCATAGCTCTCGCAGGAGTTGCCCTTGAAAGGGCTGTTTCCCTCAGAGCCCTCTCAGTCCCACCCACCTCACAGGGTGTCTGTTGTGGGGGGAGAAGATATATGAGATTGTAAGCCTCTACATTAAAGGCTCTACTTTTTTCTCTGTTAAAATAGAGCAGGAAGGATGAGTGGCAGTAGAAAACTTCGATTGGTGAAGGCATTCTCCAAGGAGCAAAAATCATAGAGTTTTAAGGGACCTCCAGGGTCATCTCGTCCAACCCCCTGCACAATGCAGGAAACTCACAAACACCTCCCCCTATATTCACAGGATCTTCATAACTGTCAGATGGCCATCTAGCCTCTGTTGAAATGCCTAGGATCCTAGAATCATAGAGTTGGAAGGGACCTCTGGGGTCATCAAGTCCAACCCCCTGCACAATGCAGGAAACTCACCAACACCTCCCCCCTATGCTGTACATGGGGATAGGGGGGCACCAGTTCCTTCCAGAGAAACTGGCTGGCCACTGGTCTGTCCCAGTAGGGCTCTGCTGATGTGAATGCATGTATTAAAATTATTACTGTAGATTTTCAACTTTTTCTTGAAAAAGGACCTTCCTATTGTGATGGGGATGAAGAAACGCTACTTGGGGGAGGTGTTGCCCCTGCGTCTCTTTCCCTTCCTTTGCCTTCACATGCACTTCAGATATGAGGAAGAGACAAAAGAAACACATGTTGGTCCAGGGCAGCTTTTCTCTAGTAGGATGTTCACTGAAAAAGAAGGCTTCACTTGTTTGAGGGAGGGACTGGCTCAGTGGTAGAGCATCTGCTTGATAAGCAGAAGGTCCCAGGTTCAATCCCCGGCATCTCCAACTCAAAAGGGTCCAGGCAAATAGGAGTGGAAAACCTCAGCTGGAGACCCTGGAGAGCCGCTGCCAGTCTGAGTAGACAATACCCAGAACCAACGGGTTGAAATTAAATCAAAAGAGTTTCCGGCTCAACATTAGAAAGAACTTCCTGACCGTGAGAGTGGTTCCTCAGTGGAACAGGCTTCCCCCTTGGGAGGTGGTGGGCTCTCCTTCCTTGGAGGTTTTTAAACAGAGGCTAGATGGCCATCTGACAGCAATGAAGATCCTGGGAATTTAGGGGGAGGGGTTTGTGAGTTTCCTGCATTGTGCAGGGGGGTGGACTAGATGACCCTGGAGGTCCCTTCCGACTCTATGATTCCTGACACTTAGACAGTTTCCTCAGTGGAACAGGCTTCCTCCTGGGGAGGTGGTGGGTTCTCCTTCCTTGGAGGTTTTGAAACAGAGGCTAGATGGCCCTCTGACAGCAAGGAAGGTCCTGTGAATTTAGGGGGAGGTGTTTGTGAGTTTTCTGCATTGCGCAGGGGGTTGGGCTAGATGACCCTGGAGGTCCCTTCCAACTCTATAATTCCTGACCGTTAGAGCGGCTCCTCAGTGGAACAGGCTTCCTCCTTGGGAGGTGGTGGGCTCTCCTTCCTTGGAGGTTTTTCAACAGAGGCTAGATGGCCTCTGACAGCAATGAGGAGCCTGTGAATTTAGGGGGAGGTGTTTGTGAGTTTCCTGCATTGTGCAGGGGGTTTGGCTAGATGACCGTGGAGGTCGCTTCCAACTCTATGATTCTATGACTTGGCCTTTTTACATAGCCAGCAAAGACGACAAAAAGTCGCTTTGTATGTTCCTACGTATTCCTGCGCATTCCACTAAGGCCCCGAGCCCTCCTCCCCAAAAGAGGCAAGCCCTGCTCAAGGGAGGGGAGCCAGCCGGCCTCCGGAAGTGGTCTGTGCCCCAGTACCTCTTTCTCTAGAAAGGAGTAGCGATGGTGGGGGGGGGGAGGGGGAGCCGGCTGCCTCTCACTTCCCGGAGATTCCCTTTTCTTTGAGGCCCTCCTGCAACACTCATTTGTAGTGAGTCATGGCCAAAGCCGCCTGTTTTTGTGTGCGGGTAAATTCCAGATGTTCCTCCCCTTCAGGCCTTTTGCTACTTGCTCCAGCGCAGAGCGAAAGGAATGTCCTTGGAATGGTGTGTTGACAAAGGAGACAGAGAGAGAGAGAGAGAGAGAGAGGGGTACAGTTCTTAAGAACAGGATCTGAGAGAGGGATCATAATTTAACCCAGGGGTCCTCAAACTACGGCCCGCGGGCCAGATGCGGCCCGCTGAGGACATTGATGCGGCCCGCCGGGTTGTGGCAAAATCAGACCAGAAGTGACGTTCGACTTAAACTCGCGTTAGCAACACACACTTCCGGCACTGGGCTGAGGCGGCGGAGACAGAGTGTGAGGTGATACCGAGGTGAGGTGAGTTCCCAGGCCGGGGTGTGTGGTGTGGGGAAGGGAGAGAGATGCAGAAGACGGAGAACTGACGGCCCGCGGCCTTGTACAGTAACGGCAGTCCAGCCCTCCAACAGTCTGAGAGACAGTGAGGACCCCTGATTTAACCTATGGAGAAAGGTTAAAATGCTTGGGGCTCTTTAGCTTGGAGAAACGTCGACTGCGGGGTGACATGATAGAGGTTCACAAGATTATGCATGGGATGGAGAAAGCAGAGAAAGAAGTCCTTTTCTCCCTTTCTCGCAATACAAGAACTCGTGGACATTCGATGAAATTGCTGAGCAGTCGGGTTAGAACGGATAAAAGGAAGTCCTTCTTCACCCAAAGGGTAATTAACATGTGGAATTCACTGCCGCAGGAGACGGTGGGGAAGGGAAGGACAGCAGGGGTAGGGCCTCCAAACCGGAAGATTCCCCTGCCCCCACCTGGGGATTGGCAACCCTATCTCACAAATAAAATTAGAAAGGGCCCAGAGGGATAAGAAAGCACCCATGGAATACACTGCCGCAGGAGGTGGTGGCAGCTACAAGCATAGCCAGCTTCAAGAGGGGATTGGATAAACATATGGAGCATAACTCCATCAGTGGCTATTAGCCACAGCGTATTGTGGGAGCTCTCTGTCTGGGGCAGTGATGCTTTGCCTTTTTGGGCTTGTGGGGGGGGCAACAGTGGGAGGGCTTCTAGCCCCACCGGTGGACCCCTTGACGGCACTTGGGTTTTCTGGCCCCTGTGTGACACAGAGTGTTGGACTGGAGGGGCCATTGGCCTGATCCAACATGACTTCTCTGATGTTCGTATCAAAATAGGTCACCCTGTTATTCCTTCTGTGGCAAAAGAGCCAGCATTCTGGAGCAGCACCCGAGAGCCCCCTCTTTCCAAGGCAGACATTCCTTTCCTCCAGGCCAAACTTGCTTAACGTAAGAGCCACAAAGAATACACATCAGATGTTTTGAGAGCTGCAAGACAAGGAAGGATTATGCCATTAAAGGTTTGGTATGGTATGACAAGGAAGGAAGGAAGAAGATGAATTGCAGATTTATACCCGGCCCCTCTCTCTGAATCAGAGACTTAGAGCGGCTCACAATCTCCTTTCCCTTCCGCCCCCCACAACAGAGATGGGTGGGGCTGAGAGAGCTCTCCCAGAAGCTGCCCTTTCATGGACAACTCTGCCAGAGCTATGGCTGACCCAAGGCCAATCCAGCAGCTGCAAGTGGAGGAGTGCAGAATCAAACCTGGTTCTCCCAGATAAAAGTCCACACACTTAACCACCAGGGGTGGCCAAGGGTAGCTCTCCAGATGTTTTATGCCTACAACAACCGTCAGCCCCAGCCATCAGCCATGCTGGCTGGGGTTGATGGGAGTTGTAGGCAAAAAACATCTGGAGAGCTACCGTTGGCCACCCCTGCACTACACCAAACTGGCTAGAGGGAGGGAGGGAGGAAGGAAAGCAAGTGGATGGGAAGGAGGGAGAGGTGAAAAGAAAGCAACTAACTGTGGATTAAAGAGACCAATGCCTTCTCCAAGCCAGCCAGTAGGCTGGTGGGGCCTTAGAGAACCACACACACATGTGATTCCTGAGCTACTGTTTGCCAGCCCTGCACCCGGCCAAGAAAAGTCCATACAGCCAAACTGATGGTATTCCCAGTAGTAATGTATGGCTGTGAGAGCTGGACCATAAGGAAGGCCGAGCGCAGAAGAATAGATGCTTTCGAGCTGTGGTGCTGGAGAAGACTCTTGAGAGTCCCTCGGACTGCAAGAAGATGCAGTCAGTCAGTCCTGAGCGAAACCAACCAAGACTGTTCGCGGGAAGGTCAGAAGCTCAGATCCTTTGGCCACCCAATGAGAAGGGAGCCCTCCCTGGAGAAGACCCTGATGCTGGGAAAGACAGAAGGCCAAAGAAGAAGGGGACGGCAAAAGAGGAGACGGCTGGACAGCTTTACTGATGTACCCAACATGCATTTGAGCAGACTTTGGGGGATGGTGGAAGACAGGAGGGCCGGGCGTGACTTGGTCCAGGGGGCCGCAAAGAGTCGGACTCGACTGTGCGACTGAACGACAACAAAGCTGCAGGGGAACTGATCTCTGTAGCCGGGAGAGGAGTCCTTGTTCTAATTCTCATCCACTCCTCACACCATTGGCTCAGCGCCTGTGTCATACGGGTCCTCTTCCGCTCCTTTAATCCAGCACTGGCTGGGAAAACCGGATTTGATTCCTCACTCCTCCACTTGCAGCTGCTGGAATGGCCTTGGGTCAGCTGTAGCTCTGGCAGAGATGTCCATGAAACAGCAGCTTCTGGGAGAGCTCTCTCAGCCCCACCTGCCTCACAGGGTGTCTGTTGTGGGGGAGGAAGGGAAAGAAGATTGTAGGCTGCTCTGAGATTCTGCCCTTGAAAGGGCAGCTGCTGTGAGAGCCCTCTCAGCCCCACCCGCCTCACAGGGCGTCTGTTGTGGGGGAGGAAGGGAAAGGAGATTGTAGGCCGCTCTGAGACTCTGTCCTTGAAAGGAGAGCTGCTGTGAGAGCCCTCTCAGCCCCACCCGCCTCACAGGGTGTCTGTTGTGGGGGAGGAAGGGAAAGGAGATTGTAGGCCGCTCTGAGCTTCTGTCCTTGAAAGGGTAGCTTCTGGGAGAGCTCTCTCAGCCCCACCCACCTCACAGGGTGTCTGTTGTGGGGGAGAAAGGGAAAGGAGATTGTAGGCTGCTCTGAGATTCTGTCCTTGAAAGGGCAGCTTCTGGGAGAGCTCTCTCAGCCCCACCTACCTCACAGGGTGTCTGTTGCGGGGGAGGAAGGGAAAGGAGATTGTAGGCCGCTCTGAGACTCTGTCCTTGAAAGGGTAGCTTCTGGGAGAGCTCTCTCAGCCCCACCCACCTCACAGGGTGTCTGTTGTGGGGGAGAAAGGGAAAGGAGATTGTAGGCCGCTCTGAGATTCTGTCCTTGAAAGGGGAGCTTCTGGGAGAGCTCTCTCAGCCCCACCTACCTCACAGGGTGTCTGTTGTGGGGGAGGAAGGGAAAGGAGATTGTAGGCCGCTCTGAGACTCTGTCCTTGAAAAGGCAGCTTCTGGGAGAGCTCTCTCAGCCCTACCCGCCTCACAGATGTCTGTTGTGGGGGAGGAAGGGAAAGGAGATTGTGAGCCACTCGAAGTCTCTGATTCAGAGAGGGGGGCCGGGTATAAAGGAGGTTTGCTTTTGGCCTCCTCCACCATGCAAACGCACGAGCCTCAAGGAAACCAGCCCTGAGCAGAACTCTGGCCCGTGGCCCAGGCGTTTCCCCCTGGTTCCGAGGGCTCCTCCCTTCTGTCGGAGAGGCGGTGTGTTGAGCTGCAAAACAGAGGGCCATTGGGCATCTCCGCCCACCGCTCTTCTCTCCCTCCCCTGCCACCCAGCAGCGTTTCCTGATCAGGCTCCTCCGCCTTTATCTCACCGCCTGCCCCTTTGCTTAGTCACTACGGCTGCTGCAGGAGGCCGGCCTTTGTGCTCAGAAGGGCCGATCTCTTTGGCTCTCTGCAGCATTCCGGCTGGGCCGCTTCCCCTCTCGCGTTAGTGCCTGCATGGGAGGCAGACAGACACCACTTCCTTTGCCTGCTGTCTGCTTTTTGCCAGGCACAGAGAGAGAGCTCTCTCAGCCCCACCCGCCTCACAGGGTGTCTGTTGTGGGGGAGGAAGGGAAAGGAGATTGTAGACAGCTCTGAGACTCTGTCCTTGAAAGGGCAGCTGCTGGGAGAGCCCTCTCTCAGCCCCACCCACCTCACAGGGTGTCCGTTGTGGGGGAGGAGGGGAAAGGAGATTGTAGGTTCCCTTCATCTGGTGTGCTACATTTTGCCGTTCACAGAAGATGAGGAAGGGTTTTCTTTTCTGTGCAGGCTCCCCTGAGAGCACCAAACGGGATGGTGTTCCTATAGGGTTGCCAAGTCCAATTCAAGAAATATCTGGGGACTTTGGGGGTGGAGCCTGGAGACTTTGGGGGTGGAGCCAGGAAACATTAGGGGTGGAGCCAAGATCGAGGCTGTGACAAGCATAATTGAACTCCAAAGGGAGTTCTGGCCATCACATTGAAAGGGACGGCCCACCTTTTCAATGCCTTCCTTCCATAGGAAATAATGAAGGATAGGGGCAGCTTCTTTTGGGGCTCATAGAATTGGACCCCTGGTCCAATCCTTTTGAAACTTGGGGGGTATTTTGAGGAGAGGCACTAGATGCTGTACTGAAAATTTGGCGCATCTACCCCCAAAAACAGCCCCCCCCAGAGCCCCAGATACCCGCGGATCAATTCTCCATTATATTCTATGGGAACAAATCTCCATAGGGAATAACAGAGTTCCCAGCAGACATTTCCCTCCTCTCCCCCCGCTTTCTGATGACCCTGGAGCGGGGGGAGGGTTTTCAAAACGGGGGATCCCCTGCCCTCACCTGGGGATTGCCAACCCTACGTCCCTAATTGCAAGCCATTCCCTTCAATGCGGCCAGTGCTGGATTAAACCCTAAGGAGGCCCCAGGCAGTCAAAATCTCGGCCTGCCCCCCAAATTATCTCAGAGTCGGAGGGCCCACCCCACAGCCCCTGCAGGCACATTCTCAAAAGCCCCTTTGACAAAGCTGTGGGGGGAAAGCAAAGGTAAAGGTAGCCCCCTGTGCAAGCACCAGTCGTTTCCGACTCTGCGGTGACGTTGCTTTCCCAACGTTTTCACGGCAGGCTTTTTATGGGGTGGTTTGCCATTGCCTTCCCCAGTCCTCTACGCTTCCCCCCCCAGCAAGCTGGGGATTCCTTTGACCGACCTCGGAAGGATGGAAGGCTGAGTCGACCTCGGATAAAAGGAAGTCCTTCTTCACTCAAAGGGTGATTAACATGTGGAATTCACTGCCACAGGAGGTGGCGGCAGCTACAAGCATAGCCAGCTTCAAGAGGGGATTGGATAAGGCTATGGCGCAGAGGTCCATCAGTGGCTATTAGCCACAGTGTATTGATGGAACTCTCTGTCTGGGGCAGAGATGCTCTGTATTCTGGGTGCTTGGAGGGCGGGGGGGGGGGCAGTGGTAGGGTTACTAGTGTCCCGGCCCCACTGATGGATCTCCTGATGGCACCTGTGATTTTTTGGCCCCTCGTGTGACACAGAGTGTTGGACTGGATGCGCCATTGGCCTGATCCAGAATGGCTTCTCTTATGTTCTTATCTCTGGGGCAGTGATGCTCTGTGTTCTTGGTGCTTGGGGGGCACAGTGGGAGGGCTTCTAATGTCCTGGCCCCATTGATTGACATCCTGATGACACGTGGGTTTTTTGGCCCCTGTGTGACACAGAGTGTTGGACTGTATGGGCCATTGGCCTGATCCAACATGGCTTCTCTTCTGTTCTTATGTGACACAGAGTGTTGCACTGGAGGGGCCACTAGCCTGATCCAACAGGGCTTCTCTCATGTTCTTATGTGATACAGAGTGTAGGACTGGAGGGGCCACTGGCCTGATCCAACAGGGCTTCTCTTATGTTCTTATGCGACACAGAGTGTTGGACTGGAGGGGCCACTGGCCTGATCCAACATGGCTTCTCTTATGTTCTTATGGGACACAGAGTGTTGGACTGGAGGGGCCACTGGCCTGATCCAACATGGCTTCTCTTATGTTCTTATGTGACACAGTGTTGGACTGGATGGGCCACTGACCTGATCCAACATGGCTTCTCTTATGTTCTTATGGGACACAGAGTGTTGGACTGGAGGGGCCACTGGCCTGATCCAACATGGCTTCTCTTATGTTCTTATGGGACACAGAGTGTTGGACTGGAGGGGCCACTGGCCTGATCCAACATGGCTTCTCTTATGTTCTTATGTGACACAGAGTGTTGGACTGGATGGGCCATTGGCCTGATCCAACAGGGCTTCTCTTATGTTCTTATGGGACACAGAGTGTTGGACTGGATGGGCCACTGGCCTGATCCAACATGGCTTCTCTTATGTTCTTATGGGACACAGAGTGTTGGACTGGAGGGGCCACTGGCCTGATCCAACATGGCTTGTCTTATGTTCTTATGTGACACAGAGTGTTGGACTGGATGGGCCACTGGCCTGATCCAACATGGCTTCTCTTATGTTCTTATGTGACACAGAGTGTTGAACTGGAGGGGCCACTGGCCTGATCCAACATGGCTTCTCTTATGTTCTTATGTGACACAAAGTGTTGGACTGGAGGGGCCACTGGCCTGATCCAACATGGCTTCTCTTATGTTCTTATGTGACACAGAGTGTTGGACTGGAGGGGCCACTGGCCTGATCCAACATGGCTTCTCTTATGTTCTTATGTGACACAAAGTGTTGGACTGGAGGGGCCACTGGCCTGATCCAACATGGCTTCTCTTATGTTCTTATGTGACACAAAGTGTTGGACTGGAGGGGCCACTGGCCTGATCCAACATGGCTTCTCTTATGTTCTTATGTGACACAAAGTGTTGGACTGGAGGGGCCACTGGCCTGATCCAACAGGGCTTCTCTTCTGTTCTTAAAGAATCCATTATCTCCAGGAGAGCCGATCTCTGTATTCTCAAGAGGAGCTGTAATTCCAAGGCCTGGCATGTTGTTACTTCTGCTCTGCTTACAATTAGTTACCAGGACTGTTCTTTTTTTGACGGGGGTGGGGGTTGCTTTCCCTGCTCTCCCTTCCATCAAAAATATCTATGGCATGAATGGCAGAAAGGACCATTCAGTTAAGAGGCAGGGGCAGCCGGTTTGCCTCTCGGCTTCAATGATTTCCGGCCTCTGCATCAATTTGCAGCAGTGAAAAACGCACAGCTCCCTTTCACCAGGCAATCGCTCTGCTCCTTTCTCCAGCTCAGGGAGCATCACCTCCGCCCACCCCGGACTATTCCTGCTCCGCCAAGAAACTCCCGCGGAACTTTGGGCCAGTCTTTGGCCGAACCTACTGGTTATCTGAATAAAACTTTGTTGGTCTTCAAGAAGAAGATGATGATATTGGATTTATATCCCGCCCTCTACTCCAAAGAGTCTCAGAGCGCCTCACAATCTTCTTTCCCTTTCTCATCCACAACAGACACCCTGTGAGGTGGGTGGGGCTGAGAGGGCTCTCACAGCAGCTGCCCTTTCAAGGATAACCTCTGCCAGAGCTCTGGCTGACCCAAGGCCATTCCAGCAGCTGCAAGTGGACGAGTGGGGAATCAAACCCGGTTCTCCCAGATAAGAGAGCTCTGGCTGACCCAAGGCCATTCCAGCAGCTGCAAGTGGACGAGTGGGGAATCAAACCCGGTTCTCCCAGATAAGAGAGCTCTGGCTGACCCAGGGCCATTCCAGCTGGTGCAAATAGACGAGTGGGGAATCAAACCCAGTTCTCCCAGATAAGAGAGCTCTGGCCAACCCAAGGCCATGCCAGCAGGTGCAAGTGGAGGAATGGGGAATCAAACCCGGTTCTCCCAGATAAGAGAGCTATGGCTGACCCAAGGCCATCCCAGCAGGTGCAAGTGGAGGAGTGGGGAATCCAACCCGGTTCTCCCAGATAAGAGAGCTCTGGTTGACCCAAGGCCATTGCAGCAGCTGCAAGTGGAGGAGTGGGGAATCAAACCCCGTTCTCCCAGATAAGGGAGCTCTGGCTGACCCAAGGCCATTGCAGCAGCTGCAAGTGGAGGAGTGGGGAATCAAACCCGGTTCTCCCACATAAGAGAGCTCTGGCTGACCCAAGGCCATTCCAGCAGCTGTAAGGGGAGGAGTGGGGAATTAAACCCAGTTCTCCCAGACAAGAGAGTTCTGGCTGACCCAAGGCCATTCCAGCAGCTGCAAGAGGAGGAGTGGGGAATCCAACCTGGTTCTTCCAGATAAGAGAGCTCTGGCTGACCCAAGGGCATCCCAGCAGGTGCAAGTGGAGGATTGGGGAATCAAACCCGGTTTTCCCAGATAAGAGAGCTATGGCTGACCCAGGGCCATTCCAGCTGGTGCAAGTGGAGGAGTGGGGTATCAAACCCAGTTCTCCCAGATAAGAGAGCTCTGGCTGACCCAAGGCCATTCCAGCAGCTGCAAGTGGAGGAGTGGGGAATCAAACCCAGTTCTCCCAGATAAGAGAGCTCTGGCTGACCCAAGGCCATTCCAGCAGCTGCAAGTGGAGGAGTGGGGAATCAAACCCCGTTCTCCCAGATAAGAGTCCACACACTTAACCACTACACCAAACTGGCTTTTCAAGGTGCTTCTGGAATCCTACTTTGTTCTGGTATGAGCTTTGTTCTACAGCTTCAGACCAAACGGGCTGCCCACCTGGATCTATGTACTGCAGGGGTGACCAACAGTAGCTCTCCAGATGTTTTTTGCCTACAACTCCCATCAGTCCCAGTCATTGGCCATGCTGGCTGAGGCTGATGGGAGTTGTAGGCAAAAAACATCTGGAGAACTACCCTTGGCCACCCCTGATCTACTGGTTATCAGGAGCTGGCCGGAGAATGGATCTCCCTCCCATCCTCCAGTTTCTCCACTGGCTGAGCATCAAGTATTAAGCTCAGTTTAAAGGGACCGGCTATCACCGCCTGTCATTCCTATCTGCGAAACAGCTTTGCTGGTTGGAGAAGGGTCTTCAGCAGGTGCCAATCTGCAAAGAGGTAAACTCAAAAACTGCTTTCTCCGTTGTCCCCCAACCTCTTGGAGCAGCCTTCTCCTGGCTCCCTGCAGACTATGCAACACCGAATTATTCAAGAGAGCTTCTCTACACAAACAAGGCAGGAGTCAAGTGGCACCTTGAAGACCAACCCATTTTTATTTAGAATGTAAGCTTTCGTGTGCTCTCTAAGCACACTTCCTCAGACGTGGAATCCAGCACAGCGAACAAAGCCATACAGTACTGAGCAGAGCCACACAGAGCTGGTAGGCAGCGGCCCAGAATGCAACATGGTACAGATTTAAGAACCAGGAAAGTGAAGTAAAAGTAGGCAGGGGTTTAGAATGCAAAACGGTACAATGACAGAATAGTAGAATTAACAAATTGAGCAAACCTTTGACCTGCGTAGCATGAGCATGCGAATGCAAGGAATCATGCTACTCAGATCAAAGGTTTGCTCAACTTTTTAATTTTACTATCTTGTCATTGTACCCTGTTGCATTCTGGGCCATTGCCTACCAGCTCTGTGTGACTCTGCTCGGCTCTGTATGGCTTTGCTCACTCTGCTGGACTCCTCGTCAGATGAAGTGTGCTTAAGAGCACCCGAAAGCTGACCCTCTAAATAAGAATTGGTTGATCTAAAAGGTGCCCTTGACTCCTGCTTTGTTCAACTGCTTCAGACCAACACGGCTGCCCGCTTGGATCTCTCTGCACACAAAGCTCTCAGCAATCTTAAATGATGCCAAATAAGTAAATAAATACTCTGCCCCAACAGAAAAAAAAAGCCATGCAGCATGGGAGGACGTGAATAGGCACCGCGGGAAAAGGATAATAACGCGTAGTATAGCCCACAATCCCTTCTAAAACTGGCTTCCTGAACCGTGCTGTTACAAACAGAATCCGGTGGAAACCCTTCTAAACCAAAGGCTTTATTTCTGGTATGAGACGGGCACGGTTGCAATGCAGCCGCCTTTCAAAACTGCAAGCCCCCTACCGACTGCAGGGGAGCGCACTCTGCACATGCCCCGGAGCCCCGCAGGTCGCGCTCTCCCCACCCCCCTGCAGGGCGCTGCACCAACCCAGAGCCGGGGAGGGGGAGGGGCTCCAGGCGAGGAGCCCGACTGCAGCAAGAGAGCAGCGCGCCTGCGCGCCGGCCCCACCCGGCGCATGCGCGCTGCGCCTCCCGGGGGCGTCGCTGGAGCCATGCTGGCTTCACCCCCAAAGTGCGACCTCGGCGGGGGAGGGGCGGCTTCTTTCCCGTCCCCCCTTCTTCCAGAGGGGGCTTTTTTCCGCTTTTCGACGGTTTTATTTTCAAGGGAGGGGGACATGGAGGCGCCCCTCCCCCTTCAAGGGATTCTTTTCCCCCCCTTTGGAAAGGCGGAAGGCGTCACGTGACGGCGGGCAGCCAATCGGGAGCCGGTGACGTCGGCGGTTCGTGCTTTTTCCGCCTGACGACGGTTGAGGCGGTTATTTCTTTTACGCATTTTTTTTTTTTGGTTTGTTCCCCGTTTTATTTTTTTCACCACTTTCGAGGACTAATTTTGACTTTTTTTTTTTATTCCGAAGGAATCCGCCGAGATGGGGCCCGTGGGATCAGGGCCTCTGGGCAGGCGCGCCCTCTCCTCGCTCGCAACCAATGGGGTGAGTGCTTTCCCGTCACGTGATCGTGCCGCGGCGAAGGGCTCTGCGTTGGCGCTGGGAAAGAGGGGGAAGGGGGAGCGAGGAGGGTGTCAATCAAGGCGCTCCTCCCGCCTCTTCTGGCGCTCTCCGCCCAATGGGAGGGCAGGAGAGGCGAGCCCGGGCGTCGGCTGCTTAAAGGGCCAGCTGCATTATGTAAAGGGAGAAGTTGGATTGTCACGTGGCACCTGACAATGGGGACCCCCGTTTTTTTGTGTGCGGTGGGGGGAGGAGGGGCGTCTTCCAGAGGGGGGAGCCCCCCATCCCTCTCCTCTGTGGCACATCCCGGGCTTCTTTAAAGCTACCTTGATGCAGATCCTGGTTTTGAAAATGTCTTCTAGGAATTGGGGTAAATTTTAATCTACCAATTGGGCTCTCTTTTTGCAATAATGGAGGGGGGGCGTGTGTGTGTGTCTGTGGGGAGGAATTCCTGCCTTCCATCGTTCGTTTCTTTGGGGATGTTTGGGTGGGGCTGGGGGATTGCTCAGTATTGGGGGGTGGGGGAGCAGTGGGGAGAAGGAAACTGTTGGGGGGATCAGTGGGGTTTCCAGGAAAGCGAATGGGGTGCTTCTTTGTTGGGGGGGGGCAGCGCCAGGAGCTCTGGCCCCAGTCTGGGCGAGTGTCCCTTTGACCTTGAGCCTCTTTAAGTCTCCCTCGCCTTGGTCTCCTCGAGAGTAGAGCAGCCAGGAGCTCTGGAGGTGGTTGCAGAAATCCAGACCTGTCTTAATGGGGACAGAGAATGGAAACAGAGAATCTCAATGGAACCAGAGAATCTTGTGGAAACAGAATCTCAATGGAACCAGAGAATCTTATGGAAACAGAGAATCTCAATGGAAATAGAGAATCTTGATGGAAACAGAGAATCTTGTCCGTGCGGGTGGGGAGGGGTGACCTTTGGCCTTGCAGGCTGCTTCCCCTCCCCCCGAATTCCCCACGGGTAGCTGGTGGGATCCCCTGCATTAGACCCCCAAGGGATGGGGTGGGGGGTGCCCTTTTCCCCCCAGCAGGCGAGATTGGGCCGCCTCCCCTGGCCAAAGAAAGATGGAGGCCTCAGAAAGTGCTGTGTCATGGCTGCCCCAATGCAGGCAGGCAGACAGGAAGGAGGCCCCGGCTGGACGGGGAGGGCGGCTGGGGGTGGCTGGAGAGAGAGAGAGGGAGGGAGGGAGGCCGGCCGGCTCCCCTGCACCCTCCCCACCCACTTTCCTACTCCCCTTCTGGTGGGAGTGAAGGCAGAGAGTCCAGCCTGGCCATGCAAAATGGCTGCCCAACAAGGCAGCAGCAGCAGGGGTGGTGGTGGAGGAGGCGCCCTCTGGGGCCTGGCTTTGCAGACTGTGGAAGGGGCCATGATGCCGGCTCGCGCAAAGCACCAGCTCCCGTCCTTTTCCTGCAAGGAAAGAGCGGGGAGGCTTTCCTAGCAGTGGCTTTTTTCTTGCAAAGGAGAGCCGCTGCAAGCCCCCCTCAGCCCAGGGTCAGCTCTCTGTGCCAGCCTGGCAGCAAACAGGGGGGCAAGAGACACCCTCCCCCTCCTGGAGGAGGCTGGAATGAAGGGGTGGGGGAGGCCCTGCAAGCGAAGCCAGCCAGGTTGGGAGGCGAGTCCTAGGCCTGTGTGTATATATATTCTTTTTTGGGGGGGCGTGTTGCTGCTGCTGTGAGTTGGCTTCCTTGTAAGCCCCCTTCAGCCCAGGGGCCTCTCACTGTGCCGGTCTGGTAGCAAACAGGCGTGTGAGAGACACCCTCTCCAACCTGGAGGAGGCCCTGCAAGTGTAGCCGGACAGCTTGGGGAGGCGAGTTTTAAGCCTGTTTGTGTTTTTTATTTGGGGAGGGGGTTGCTGCTGTGTTGGTTGCCCTGCTTGCAAGCCCCCCCTCAGTTCAGGGACAGGGGTCAGCTCTCTGTGCAGGCCTGGCAGCAAACTGGGGTGCAAGAGACACCCTCCCCATCCTGGAGGAAGCTGGAATGAAAGAGGGGGGGGAGGTCCTACAAGTGAAGCCAGCCAGGTTGGGAAGGCGAGTCTAGGCCTGTGTGTATATGTTTGCACGGAAGGAGGGGGGTTTGCTACTGCTGTTGATTGCCCTTGCTGCAGACCCTGGTAGCAAACAGGGGTGTGAGAGGCACCCTCCCCAACCTGGAGGAGGCCCTGCAAGCCAAGCCACCCAGGTGGAAAGGCAAGTCCTAGGCCTGTGTATATGTTGGGAGCGGTGGTGGTGGTGGTGGGGGGAAGGTTGCTACTGCTGTTGATTGCCCTTGCTGCAGACCTTGGTAGCAAACAGGGGTGCGAGAGTCACCCTCCCCAACCTGGAGGCCCTGCAAGCCAAGCCACCCGGGTGGGGAGGCGAGTCCTAGGCCTGTGTGTGTATGTTTGGGGGAGGGGTGTTGCTGCTGCTGTTGATTGCCCTTGCTGCAGGCCCTGTAGCAAACAGGGGTGCGAGAGACACCCTCCCCAGCCTGGAGGAGGCCCTGCAAGTGAACTCAGCCGTGTGGGGAGGCGAGTCCTAGGCCTGTGTGTATATGTTTGCGTGGGGGGGGGGGTTTGCTACTGCTGTTGCTGGTAGCAAACAGGCGTGCAAGAGGCACCCTCCTCAGCCTGGAGGAGGCCCTGCAAGCGAACCCAGCTGGGTGGGGAGGCGAATCCTAGGCCTGTGTGTATATGTTTGTGTGTGTGTGTGGGGGGGTTGCTACTGCTGTTGCTGGTAGCAAACAGGGGTGCAAGAGGCACCCTCCCCAGCCTGGAGGAGGCCCTGCAAGCAAACCCAGCTGGGTGGGGAGGCGAGTCCTAGGCCTGTGTGTGTATATGTTTGTGTGTGTGTGTGGGGGGGTTGCTACTGCTGTTGCTGGTAGCAAACAGGGGTGCAAGAGGCACCCTCCCCAGCCTGGAGGAGGCCCTGCAAGCGAACTCAGCTGGGTTGGGGAGGGGAGTCCTAGGTATATGTGGGTTTTTGGGGGTTTTTTTTGCTGCTGCTGTTGATTGCTCTTGCTGGTAGCACACAGGGGTGCGAGAGGCACCCTCCCCAGCCTGGAGGAGGCCCTGCAAGCGAACTCAGCTGGGTTGGGGAGGCGAGTCCTAGGCATATGTGGGGTTTTTTGATGCTGCTGTTGATTGCCCTTGCTGGTAGCACACAGGGGTGCGAGAGGCACCCTCCCCAGCCTGGAGGAGGCCCTGCAAGCCAGGCCACCCGGGTTGTGGAGGCGATTCCCAGCCCTGCGTGTGTTTGGGGCGGGGGGGGGGGGGTCTGTATGGTCGCTGTGGTCGCTCGCGGGGCTCCTGCTCAGGGCGGGAGGAGGCTTCGTGTGTTTGGGCGGGAACGGGGCCTGCTTCGCTTTCCGCTGTTTCCGGCCTCATCGCGGCCGCCGTCGGGCTCCCGGGCGGCGCGAGGGCGTTTTTGGGGGCCCCGCTTTGTCGGCCGCCGCTGCTTTTTTCGCAGCCACAAAATGGCGCCGCCGCCTCTCCTCCCTTCCCCCCCCCCGCGGCGCACAGAGAGAACCACAACAACCAACGGCCGCTTCCCAACCCTCGCCCCGCCCCCGCGCGACGGGCCGGCCAATCGGGCGGCAACGAATGGCAGCGCCGGCCAATGCCGGAGCTCGCCGCCGGGGACGGCCGGCCGGGACAACACCACAGGAGGCGGAAGCCGGGCGGGTGATGGACGAGGGCTCCCGCCAATCGCGAGGCGGCGTGTCCTCACGCTCCGCCCGGGGGCTTCTGCCGAGCCGGCAAAGGGGCGTGGCCGGGCGGGGCGGTGATGTCAGTCCCCGCCGCGTCCAATCGGCGGCGAGCTGGCGTCTATATAAGGGCGGTCGGGGGCAGGCCGAGCGTCGCCATTTCGCTGGAGCGGAGGACGGCTTCTGGCCGGAGAGCGAGCGAGCGCGCGCCCGAGAGAGAGGAGAGCGGGTGGGCGGACTCAATCCGGCTCCATCCTCGCCGAGCGGCCAGCTGTCGCCGCGGCCCCCAAGCCGGCGGACCCTCCTCTTCCTCCCGGCCTCCGTAGCGCCGCCTGCCCAGCCCACTGCGAGAGCCGCGGCGGAGCGCGCCCAGTAACCACCCCAGTACAATCCAGTGCCATCCGCCGCCCGGACCGTCACGATCCGCCCGGGACCGGCACCTCCCGACGCGGCAGGCTTCGACGAGCCCGCGGAGCCCGATATTGCCGGCCTCCCCGCCGGGGCCCGGCCGCACCGGCGCCTCGCAAGCAGGGCCCCCCTCTTCCTTCCTTCCTTCTCTCGTCGCGCCCGGCTCTTGCTTCCTCGCCCAGGCCGCCATTTTCTCCCGTCCCCTTCTGTGGCTGAGCGGAGGGGGGGTGGGAGAGGCGGCGCTCGTCCGCCCGCCCCCGGCAGCCATGCAGTAGCCCCCTCCTCCCAATAAAGCAGCCCCCCTCCCCCGCGGGCGATGCGCCCCTGAGTTCAAGTCCCGCGGAGCCCAGCCACCCGAGCAAAGTGGGGGGGTTCCCCGAGGCCACGGAGGCGCCGGCGGCAGGAGCGGGACCGACCCGGGAGAGAGCCGGGCCCCCGGGAGCTGCAGGAGCAGGAGGCATGTTGCAGAACGTGAACCCCAACGGCAAGTACGTAATCCGGCGCGCGCCGCCCGGAGAAGGGCGGGGGAGGGGGCAGGAAGAGGCGGCAGCGGGAGGGCGCGGGCTGCTGCGGGGCGGGGGGGGGGGCGTCCCTTGCTTTTTGGGGGTGTTTTGTGTCACCCGCGTGCGCCTTCCAGGAACGGATGCTTGTATTCTTGCCGTGGCTTAGCGATTCTTGCACATCCTCTGGCTTGGGGTGCCAACCTCCAGGTGGGACCTGGGGGTTCCCCCAGGAATTGCAAGGCATCCCCCCCAAACTTACAGAGGTCGATCCCCTTGGAGAATATAGATGCCTTGGAGGGTGGTCTCTGTGTGGCGTCGGCCGGGTGCCGCTTCTCCCCAGTCTTTGTTCCCGAATCTCCAGGAGTTTCCCAAGCTGGATCTGGCAGCTCTGTGGTTGGAGGGGGCTGCATCTCCCACTGCTGTTTTTCATCTTTTGTGGGCCTTTGGAGAGGTCTCGGGCAGGTCCTGGCTGGAGCTGTCTCTCTGTTGGCACCGGTGGAGGGAGAGGGGTGCCACTCTTACGCTGGATACACAACTGGGGCGGTGTTGTGAGCAGTGCAGGGGTGTCTGCCTGTTGAAATCTGGTTAGGGGGACAGGGCTGTGCTTTTTTCCTGGTGGGCTGGATCGGGGGGGGGGGGCCCTGCTCAGCCATGCATTCCCTGGAGCAGGTCTTGCCCAACTTATGAACCACCCCCTCCCCCCCAAAAAATACAACACCCTGGCTTATTTTTCAACTTTCAGCTTACGTGTTTTTCATCTGACCGTTGATTCAGATGATTCCTGACCATTAGAGCGGTTCCTCAGTGAAACAGGCTTCCTCAGGAGCTGGGGGGGGGCTCTCCTTGAACATAAAGTTAAAAGTGATTGTTTTGGTCTTTTGGGGCAACTCCCTATTTGTACAAATAGTGAAATCAACAATATTATGAGAAGGTCTTACTGTCAGGTTGAGCTGGAATTGGGGCCAGCTGCGATTGAACATGTGAACATATGAAGCTGCCTTATACTGAATCAGACCCTTGGTCCATCAAAGTCAGTATTGTCTTCTCAGACTGGCAGCTGCTCTCCAGGGTCTCAAGCTGAGGTTTTTCACACCTATTTGCCTGGACCCTTTTGTGGAGATGCCAGGGATTGAACCTGGGACCTGCTTCCCAAGCAGATGCTCTACCACTGAGCCACCGTCCCTCCTTCCTCGGAGGTTTTAAACAGAGGCTAGATGGCCATCTGATAGCAATGAAGATCCTGTGAATTTAGGGGGAGGTGTTTGTGAGTTTCCTGCATTGTGCACGAGTTGGGCTAGATGACCCTGGAGGTCCCTTCCAACTCTAGGATTCCTGACTGTTAGAGCGGTTCCTCAGTGGAACAGGCTTCCTCAGGAGGTGGTGGGCTTCTCCTTCCTTGGAGGTTTTTCGATAGAGGCTAGATGGCCATTTGATAGCAATGAAGATCCTGTGAATTTAGGGGGAAGTGTTTGTGAGTTTCCTGCATTGTGCAGAGGGTTGGACTAGATGACCCTGGAGCTCCCTTCCAACGCTAGGATTCCTGACCATTAGAGTGGAACAGGCTTCCTCCTCAGGAGGTGGTGGGTTCTCCTTCCTTGGAGGTTTTGAAACAGAGGCTAGATGGCCCTCTGACAGCAAGGAAGGTCCTGTGAATTTAGGGGGAGGTGTTTGTGAGTTTCCTGCATTATGCAGCGGGTTGGACTAGATAACTCTGGAGGTCCCTTCCAATTCTAGGATTCTCTGTTTTGATGACTATTTTGGGGTCTGGCAGCAATTTTTCTCCAGGCCAGTTTGGCCAGGGACGTTGGAGGGGGTTTTGCCCATCTTCTGGGTAATGGAGCAGGGAATGGACGGGGGGGGGGGGGGGGATATGTGAGTTTCCTGTGCTGTATCAAGGGTTGGACTAGATGACCCTGGAGGTCCTTAAAACCCTTTCGGGTTGCTGTTTCCTAAAACAGGGCAACGAAAGGGGTTGTGTTGTGTAAATAAGCCCTGTAAACGGGGTTACTCTAGTGGTCAGCAAAGCAAGAGTCTTTCTGGACAGGGGCGAGCGTCCCTGCCGAGAATCACCAAGAGGTTCTTAAAGTAAGACGCTTGGTGTGGTGACGCCATTCCCCGGGTTCTCTGCCCCCCTCCCCTCCGACTTGCAAGGGCCTCCCCTCCGGATGGTGCTCTGCAGACCAAAGCCAATGCATCAGATTTTTCCCGCCCCCAATACTGCCAGTGCCTTTCCTCCCCAAGCAAACTGTCCCCGGATGGCAGGGTGTGTTATATGCGGGTGCATAAATCTGCAGCAACACCCAAGGTGGGGATTCTTGTCTTGCCAGCGCTTGATGGGAGGGAGGGCTCTCCTGGTTTGTTTCAGAGACCTTTGGAGAGGCAGCTGGCGTTCTGGGAGACAGCTGCTGCCGGCTGGCGAGAGTCTGCTGGTTGATTGCTGCCTTACAGACCACCATGCCGTGTTGTAGCCGCTGAGGCGGATGAGCGATGGGGGCAGGCTGTGGATTGTTTTCACGTCCGTCTGTGCTTGCTTTGCTTTCCCTGGTTTCCTGGCACTGTCTTGACCTGGTGCCTGCAGCACAGGGTCAGAGACTGAGCTGCTCCGTGTATATACGGGGAGGGGCTAGGCTGGGGGATTTGCTGGTCGGGTGGCTGCCGGCTGCTGCTGATTGGCAGTTCTCTGCCCCCCCCCCCTGTTCTGCAGGATCCTCGGGGAGGGCAATGCGGGCCTCGTGGGGCTGGCGGTGGAGACCGCGCCGGGGAAGCGCATCCGCAAGCCCTCGCTGCTGTACGAAGGCTTCGAGAGCCCCACCATGGCTTCCGTCCCGGCCCTCCAGCTGGCCTCCTCCAACCCGCCCCCTCCGGAGGTCTCCAACTGCAAGAAGCCAGGCCGGGTCACCAACCAGCTGCAGTACCTCCACAAGGTGGTGATGAAGGCCCTTTGGAAACACCAGTTCGCCTGGCCCTTCCGCCAGCCGGTAGATGCCGTCAAGCTGGGCCTGCCGGTAATGCGCTCTTCCTCCTCGCCTGCCGGGGAGGGAGGAGGCTGTGGGTAGCGCGCCCTCGTTGCTGCGGCGACCGGATCGCTTCCTGCCCGTCCCGTGCCTGGGGGCGCTGAAGGCAGGCTCCCGTAGCTGCGGGAACACGAAGGGTATTGGGGGCGGGCGTTCCCCGTTAAAGGCCCCCCCTAGTTGAGCAAGGCAGAGCTTTTCTTCAGGACAGAGGATGGTGGTAGGAGATGAGGTTGCTCAACTACACGAAGCTTCTCCCCCCCGCTGCTTAGAGTGGGAGCTCGAGACATGCGCCTGCCCCTAGTTCTGAGCATAACACGACTCTGTGGGTTCCTCTGTTGGGCGGGAGCTGCTGGATTGGAGTTGTTTTCCGAAGGGCGCCTTGGCTTCTTTTTCGCTTAGCCCGCATTAGCGAAGGGTCATCTGTCCCGGGTTCCTCAAGCCCAGCGTGAAGCTCTCGGATCTTTCCTGGGCTCGGCCCCCCCTCCGCCCCCCCCCCGAAACAGCTGTCCCCCCCTTCCCCCTCCCGATGCCCCCTACAAAGGTATGGATGAGATGATGCAGCCGCTTTTGCGCTTATCACGCCACCCCTCCGACCTAATCTCTTGTGCCCTGAATGCGTTTTGCAGATTCCCATCCATGACTTTGTAGAAGACATCAAGTGAGCCCCAAATTAAAGGCCAGCGCCTGTGGCACCTAAGGAGTTAAAGCCCAGAGGTAAAAAAAATAAAAAATCCACGTAGGCTTCCGCTTGCCAAGTTCTCATGGGGCACCTCTGCCTTCCGGCCTCGCCCGGCCATGCCCTGCTGAGTTCCCTTCCAGATGCAGGGTCTAAGCAGCCCCAAGGAATGGAAGGGGGCAGGAAAGCCAGGCTGTCTGCTAAAACAAGGGGGACGTCTCTGTTCCTTGCCTTCCCCTGGAGCCTTGGGCCTCCCAGATGTGTTGGGGCAGGAGTCCTGGGCAGTATCTCACCTTGGGGGGGTGTTGAGCAGGACTCTGTTTGGGGGTGGGTCGGGGCGCTGGAACCACGGGGTGACTTGGCAGGCGGGAGGGGCGGGGTGGAGCAGGCCGGAGCCTGGCCGGCTGACCCCCTCCGTGTGACTCTTCTTTCTAGGACTACCACAAGATCATCAAGCAGCCGATGGACATGGGGACCATCAAGAGGAGGCTGGAGAACAACTACTACTGGAGCTCGGCGGAGTCCATGCAGGACTTCAACACCATGTTCACCAACTGCTACATCTACAACAAGGTGCGGCTGGAGCAGAGGCCTGCTGGCCAGATCGGGGGGGGGGGGGAGTCTGTCGGGAGAAGCAGGTGGGGGTAGAAGGTTGGTTGGGGGTGGGGAGAGAAGAGACGGGCCGCAGGTTGGCTTAGAGGAGGCGTTCGTCTCTTTAAATCACGTCTCCCAGCCAAGCTAGCTGGCAGCTTGGAGAATGCATTTAAAGCTGCTTTCTTTCCACCTCCCTCCCTGTCTGGAGGCTCTCAAGCATCTGACGGTCATGCCTTGCGGCTCTCAGACATCTGACATTTATTGTGTGCGGCTCTTACGTTAAGCAAGGTTGGCCACCCCTGGCTTAGAGGTTCTGAGATCAGACCCTGCCAGGCTGCTTGCGGTGGGTTAGGAGCAGACGTGTCGGCGGTGGGCGCCGGACTGCGGTGTGAGGAGCTTCGTTTTCTGCTTGGTTGACGGCGTCTTTCTTTTTGCCCTCCCAGCCCACGGATGACATCGTCCTGATGGCCCAAACTCTGGAGAAGATCTTCCTGCAGAAAGTGGCCCAGATGCCTCAGGAGGAACAGGAGATTGTCATCACGGTGGCCAAGAACAGCCACAAGAAAGGGGCCTCCCGGGCTGCAGGTAACTGCGGCAGAACCCTCTCCACCCCCGTGCTCCTCCTAGCTCTCCGCTTGGCCAGCCTGGGTCTCTTGTCCCCTTTCAGCTCAGTGGGAGCGGGTGGCAGGAGAGGGCTGTGTCACTGAGGGCATAAGAGAAGCCCTGTTGGATCAAGCCAGTGGCCCCTCCAGTCCAACACTCTGTGTCACATAAGAACATAAGAGAAGCCCTGTTGGATCAGGCCAATGGCCCCTCCAGTCCAACACTCTGTGTCACATAAGAACATAAGAGAAGCCATGTTGGATCAGGCCATGGCCTATCCAGTCCAACACTCTGTGTCACATAAGAACATAAGAGAAGCCCTGTTGGTTCAGGCCAATGGGCCATCCAGTCCAACACTCTGTGTCACATAAGAGCATAAGAGAAGCCCTGTTGGATCGGGCCAGTGGCCCATCCAGTCCAACACTCTGTGTCACATAAGAACATAAGAGAAGCCATGTTGGATCAGGCCATGGCCTATCCAGTCCAACACTCTGTGTCACATAAGAACATAAGAGAAGCCAAGTTGGATCAGGCCAATGGGCCATCCAGTCCAACACTCTGTGTCACATAAGAACATAAGAGAAGCCCTGTTGGATCAGGCCAATGGCCCATCCAGTCCAACACTCTGTGTCACATAAGAACATAAGAGAAGCCCTGTTGGATCAGGCCAATGGCCCATCCAGTCCAACACTCTGTGTCACATAAGAACATAAGAGAAGCCCTGTTGGATCAGGCCAATGGCCCATCCAGTCCAACACTCTATGTCACATAAGAACATAAGAGAAGCCCTGTTGGATCAGGCCAATGGCCCATCCAGTCCAACACTCTGTGTCACATAAGAGCATAAGAGAAGCCCTGTTGGATCAGGCCAATGGCCCATCCAGTCCAACACTCTGAGTCACATAACAACATAAGAGAAGCCATGTTGGATCAGGCCAATGGGCCATCCAGTCCAACACTCTGTGTCACATAAGAGAAGCCCTGTTGGATCAGGCCAATGGCCCCTCCAGTCCAACACTCTGTGTCTCATAAGAACATTAGAGAAGCTCTGTTGGATCAGGCCAGTGGCCCCTCCAGTCCAATACTCTGGGTCACATAAGAACATAAGAGAAGCCATGTTGGATCAGGCCAGTGGCCCCTCCAGTCCAACACTCTGTGTCACATAAGAACATAAGAGAAGCCCTGTTGGATCAGGCCAATGCCCCCTCCAGTCCAACACTCTGAGTCACGTAAGAACATAAGAGAAGCCCTGTTGGATCAGGCCAATGGCCCCTCCAGTCCAACACTGTGTCACATAAGAACATAAGAGAAGCCATGTTGGATCAGGCCAGTGGCCCCTCCAGTCCAACACTCTGTGTCACATAAGAACATAAGAGAAGCCCTGTTGGATCAGGCCAGTGGCCCCTCCAGTACAACACTCTGTGTCACATAAGAACATAAGAGAAGCCCTGTTGGATCAGGCCAATGGCCCATCCAGTCCAACATTCTGTGTCACATAAGAACATAAGAGGAGCCATGTTGGATCAGGCCAATGGCCCATCCAGTCCAACACTCTGTCACATAAGAACATAAGAGAAGCTCTGTTGGAGCAGGCCAATGGCCCATCCAGTCCAACACTGTGTCACATAAGAGAAGCCATGTTGGATCAGGCCAATAGCCCCTCCAGTCCAACACTCTGAGTCACGTAAGAACATAAGAGAAGCCCTGTTGGAGCAGGCCAATGGCCCATCCAGTCCAACATTCTGTGTCACATAAGAACATAAGAGGAGCCGTGTTGGATCAGGCCAATGGCCCCTCCAGTCCAACACTCTGTCACATAAGAACATAAGAGAAGCCATGTTGGATCAGGCCAATAGCCCCTCCAGTCCAACACTCTGTGTCACATAAGAACATAAGAGAAGCCATGTTGGATCAGGCCAATGGCCCCTCCAGTCCAACACTCTGAGTCACGTAAGAACATAAGAGAAGCCCTGTTGGATCAGGCCAGTGGCCCATCCAGTCCAACACTCTGTGTCACATAAGAACATAAGAGAAGCCATGTTGGATCAGGCCAATGGCCCCTCCAGTCCAACACTCTGAGTCACGTAAGAACATAAGAGAAGCCCTGTTGGATCAGGCCAATGGCCCATCCAGTCCAACACTCTGTGTCACATAAGAGGAGCCATGTTGGATCAGGCCAATGGCCCATCCAGTCCAACACTCTGTGTCACATAACAACATAAGAGGAGCCCTGTTGGATCAGGCCAATGGCCCCTCCAGTCCAACACTGTCACAGTGGCCAAAAAAACCAAGTGCCATCAGGAGGTCCATCACTGGGGCCAGGACACTAGAAGCCCTCCCACTGTGCCCCCCCAAGCACCAAGAATACAGAGCAACACTTGCCTCAGACAGTTCCGTCTACACATTGTGATTAATAGCCACTGATGGACCTCTGCTCCATAAGAACATAAGAGAAGCCATGTTGGATCAGGCCAGTGGCCCATCTAGTCCAACACTGTATCACACAGTGGCCAAGAAACCCAGGTGTCATCAGGAGGTCCATCACTGGGGCCAGGACACTAGAAGTCCTCCCACTGTGCCCCCCCCCCCCCCCAGAATACAGAGCATCACTGCCCCAGACAAAAGAACATAAGAGAAGCCATGTTGGATCAGGCCAATGGCCCATCCAGTTCAACACTGTGTCACATAGTAGCCAAAAAACCCAGGTGCCATCAGGAGGTCCATCACGGGGGCCAGGACAGTAGAAGCCCTCCCACTGCCCCTCCCCCAAGCTCCAAGAACACAGAGCATCACTGCCCAGATATAACACAAGAGAAGCCATGTTGCATCAGACCAGTGGTCCATCCAGTCCAACACTGTCAAACAGTGGCCAAAAAACCCAGGTGCCATCAGGAGGTCTACTAGAGGGGCAGGACACCAGAAGCCCTTCCACTGTGCCCCTCCAAAGCACCAAGAATACAGAGCATCACTGCCCCAGACAAAGGAACATAAGAGAAGCCAGGTTGGAGCAGGCCAGTGGCCCCTTCAATCCAACACTCTGTGTCACACAGTGGCCAAAAACCCCCAGGTGCGATCAGGAGGTTCATCAGTGGGGCCAGGGTCGGCAGCTGCTCTTAGACATCCAGCCACACTTCTGGGGTTGCACGGGGGGAGGGGGGCGCTATTTTAGGGAGCAAAGAACAAAATGCACGATAGGGCTCCTGAAGGGTGGAGTGAATGCTGACTTGTTGGCATGACGTGCGAAAGGTGGCTTGTTTCTCTTGTGAAAGGAGGGTTTGGGGCAGACCTTACTTGGCCTGTGCGATGGGAAGGCGACGGGCGACAGCCGCAGACAGCTTGGCCCTGGGGTCCTAACGAACACTCCTTTTGCCTCCGTAGCGCTCCAGGCGGCAGCCAGTGCCACCGCCCACCAAGTCCCTGCCGTCTCTTCCGTCTCCCACACGCAGCTCTTCCCCACCAGCACGGACATCCCCACCACCATTGTCAGTATCCCCCACCCCTCCGTCATCTCCACGCCGCTCCTGAAGCCCCTCCACGCCACGGCCGCCTCTCAGCCCGTCCTGGCGGTGCCCGCCCCTGCCCCGCCCGCGGCCAAGGTGAGCAAGCGACGGCAGAATTTGCAGAAGAGCTGGGGGCTAAATGTTAGAAACGACTTTCCGACAGAACGGTTCCTCAGTGGAACAGGCTTCCTCGAGAGGCGGTGGGCTCTCTTTTGCTGGAGGCATTTTAAGTGGAGGCTAGATATAGATATATAAGAGCCCCGTGGCGCAGAGTGGTAAAGCTGCAGTACTGCTGTCGGAGCCCTCTGCTCACAACCTGAGTTTGATCCCGGCGGAAGCTGGGTTTTCAGGTAGCCGGCTCGAGGTTGACTCAGCCTTCCATCCTTCTGAGGTCGATAAAATGAGGACCCAGCTTGCTGGGGGGAAAGCGTAGAGGACTGGGGAAGGCAATGGCAAACCACCCCGTCAAAAGTCTGCCGTGAAAACGTTGTGAAAGCAACGTCACCCCAGAGTGGAAAACGACTGTGCTTGTACAGGGGACTACCTTTAGTAAGAGCCCCGTGGCGCAGCGTGGTAAAGCTGCAGTACTGCAGTCGCAGCCCTCTGCTCACGACCTGAGTTCGATCCCCGGCGGAAGCTGGTGCAGGTAGCTGGCTCTAGGTTGATTCAGCCTTCCATCCTTCCGAGGTCGGTCAAAGGAGTACCTAGCTTGCCGGGGGGAAAGCGTAGCAGACTGGGGAAGGCAGTGGAAAACCACCTCGTAAAAAGTCTGCCGAGAAAGCAACGCCACCCCAGAGTCCAAAAGGGTGTTTGCACAGGGGACTACACCTTTAGACGTAGCCGTCTGACAGCAGTGCTGATACTGCGAACTGAGGCAGATAGTGAGAAGCAGGGGTGGGAAGGGTTGCATCAGGGCGTGGTCCTCGTGGCCCTTTCTTACGGGTCCACAGAAATGCCAGTCACCCGTGGGAGGGAGCTCTCTTTCTCCTCTCCTGGAAGCCCGTTTGGGTTTTGCTTTCGCAGAAGAAGGGCGTGAAGCGGAAAGCGGACACCACCACCCCGACCCCCACGGCCATCATCGCCACCAGCGGTGGGGAGTCCTCCCCTTCGGCCACGGTGCTGGAGGTGAAGGCGGCCAAGATCCCCGCCCGGCGCGAGAGCGGGCGCCCCATCAAGCCCCCCCGCAAGGACCTCCCGGACTCCCAGCAGCACCAGACCTCCAAGCGCGGCAAGCTCTCGGAGCAGCTCAAGTACTGCAACGGCATCCTCAAGGAGCTGGTGTCCAAGAAGCACGCGGCGTACGCCTGGCCCTTCTACAAGCCGGTGGACGCCTCGGCCCTGGGCCTCCACGACTACCACGAGATCATCAAGCACCCCATGGATCTCAGCACCATCAAGGTAGGGGGAGGCTAGCCCCACGGGGGGCTGGAAAGGGGGAGCCAACAGGGCACCTTATGGGGAGAGAGGGACTTGCTTACAGATGTGTCAGTAGCCCAAGTGCAGGCAGGCTTGAAGAACAGAAGAGAAGCCCTGTTGGATCAGGCCAGTGGCTCCTCCAGGCCAACACTCTGTGTCACACAGTGGTCAAAAACCCCCAGGTGCCATCAGGAGGTCCACCGGTGGGGCCAAGACGCTAGAAGCCATCCCACTTCCCCACCCCGCTCCAAGCACCCAGAATACAGAGCATCTCTGCCCCAGACAGAGAGTTCCATCTATCCCCTGTGGCTAATAACCACTAATGGACCTCTGATGGACCCCTCCCACTGTGCCCCCCCTCCAGCACCAAGAATACACATAGCATCACTGCCCTAGACAAAAGAATATAAGAGAAGCCATGTTGGATCAGGCCAATGGCCCATCCAGTCCAACACTGTGTCACATAAGAACAGAAGAGAAGCCATGTTGGATCAGGCCAGTGGCCCCTCCAGCCCAACACTCTGTCACACAAGATAAGCCCTGTTGGATCAGGCCAATGGCCCATCCAGTCCAACACTGTGTGTCACACAGTGGCCAAAAAACCCCAGGTGCCATCAGGAGGTCCACCGGTGGGGCCAAGACACTAGAAGCCATCCCACTCCCCCCCCCAAGCACCAAGAATACAGAGCATCACTGCCCCAGACAAAAGAATATAAAAGAAGCCATGTTGGATCAGGTCAATGGCCCATCCAGTCCAACACTGTGTCACATAAGAACATAAGAGAAGCCGTGTTGGATCAGGCCAGTGGCCCATCCAGTCCAACACTGTGTCACATAAGAACATAAGAGAAGCTTTGTTGGATCAGGCCAGTGGCCCATCCAGTCCAACACTCTGTGTCACATAAGAACGTAAGAGAAGCCATGTTGGATCAGGCCAGTGGCCCATCCAGGCCAACACTCTGTGTCACACAGTGGCCCAAAAACCAGGTGTCATCAGGAGGTCCATCAGTGGGGCCAGGACACCAGAAGCCCTCCCACTGCTGCCCCCCAGCACCAAGAATCCAGAGCATCACTGCCCCAGACAGAGAGTTCCATCGATACACTGTGGCTAATAGCCACTGATGGACCTCTGCTCCAGACGTTGATCCAATCCCTTCTTGAAGCTGGCTATAAGGACATAAGTGATTAGTTAGTTTTGTGAACCAGAAATTAGTGGTCTGGATGAATTCATCGTGTGTTATAGATGCGGTATATAGTATAGATTGGATTGTGAAAGGGAAAAGCTGTGCGGAAGTGCTGAGCGAGAAGAAGAAATTTTGACAGGGTTAGTAGGATTTCAGCCCCTGTTTGAAATACGCGTGTGATGTGCTCGTGGAAACACACAGAAGCAAATTCTGTAGTTTGATGTTGCTTCTCATTTTGGGGGATATGGATATTGGATACTGGATTTTTCAAGCTTTGGCTGTTATGTTATTGCGGCATTGAAACCTTAATGGTATTTGGGGGTGGGGGGAAAGGTCCAGTGATACCCCATTGGCGTTCTGGCTCCCACTGATGGACCCTCCTGATGGCACCTGGGTTTTGATCACTATGTCTGCTGAACTGGACGGGCCACCGGTCTGATCCAGTATGGCTTATGTTCTTGCGACTGGGACAGTGATATTCTGCATTCTTGGTGTTTTGTGGGGGGACTGGAGAGTGGGAGGGTTTATTTATTTATTACGTTCGATTTCTATCCCTCCCTCTCTGCAATCAGACTCAGGGCGGCTAACGATCAGTTCTGTAATGCAATTTAAAACCAGTAAAATGCAGTTTAGAACGTTTTGTGGCGCTGTACAGCTTTGATATGGCGGGTTCTTCTTTTGCTATTAGTGATCCTATCGTGTTTGCATCTCCTCTGTGGTGCACGGTAGCAGTTCTCTCCTGGTTTAGGTGTTGAAGGCCTGTTGGAACAATTCAGTTTTGCAGGCCCTGCGGAGTTGAGAAAGATCCCGCAGGGCCCTTGTGGCATCTGGTTCTCAGCCACATAGGACTTTAAAGGTAATGAGCAGCACCTTGTAGCAAATCTGGTATACTGTGTCACGCAGTGGGGCAAATTCCAGGAGCCGTCAGGAGGTCCACCAGCCACAATTCCAGAAGTCTTCTGACTCGGAGACAACTAGCGCAGATTTCTGGCCACATTTCTGGTGCTGCCACCAATAAGGCCCTGGCCCGTGTGGAGCAGCACAGCCTGGCTTCCTTTGGTCCGGGGATGGACATGAGGACATAAGAGAAGGCATGTTGGATCAGGCCAGTGGCCCCTCCAGTCCAACACTTTGTGTCACATAAGAACATAAGAGAAGCCATGTTGGATCAGGCCAGTGGCCCCTCCAGTCCAACACTCTGTGTCACATAAAAACATAAGAGAAGCCCTGTTGGATCAGGCCAGTGGCCCATCCAGTCCAACACGTTGTGTCACATAAGAACATAAGAGAAGCCCTGTTGCATCAGGCCAGTGGCCCATCCAGTCCAACACTCTGTGTCACATAAGAACATCAGAGAAGCCATGTTGGATCAGGCCAATGGTCCATCCAGTCCAACACTCTGTGTCACATAAGAGAAGCCCTGTTGCATCGGGCCAGTGGCCCATCCAGTCCAACACTCTGTGTCATATAAGAACATAAGAGAAGCCATGTTGGATCAGGCCAATGTCCCATCCAGTCCAACACTCTGTGTCACATAAGAACATAAGAGAAGCCATGTTGGATCAGGCCAATGTCCCATCCAGTCCAACACTCTGCATCTCTCAGTGGCCAGTATATGTGTGTGTGTATATAAACACACACACATATACTTACATACATACACACACACACATATACACATACTGTGGCTAATAGTCACTGATGGACCTCTGCTCCATATTTTTATCTAACCCCCTCTTGAAGCTGGCTATTCTTGTAGCCGCCACCACCTCCTGTGGCAGTGAATTCCACATGTTAATCACCCTTTGGGTGAAGAAGTACCTCCTTTTATCCGTTCTAGCCCAACTGCTCAGCAGTTTCGTTGAATGCCCGCGAGTTCTTGCATTGTGGAGAAAGGGAGAAAAGGACTTCTTTCTCTACTTCCTCCATCCCGTGCATAATCTTGTGATAGGTTTTGTGTCCCTCGACGCAGTGCTCTCTGGGGAACGTGGAGAAAGGCGGTCCCATAGATAGGCAGGCTACTGACCATAAAGGGCTTGAAAGGTCAAAACCAACACCTTGGCATGGACTCGGAACACAATAGGCAGCCGGTGCAGCTCTTTCAGCACTGGCTGAATGTGCTCCCATCGGGAGAGCCCCATTAACTTCTGCGCTAGTTGTCTCCGAGTCAGAAGACTTCTGGAATTGTGGCTGGTGGACCTCCTGACGGCTCCTGGAATTTGCCCCACTGCGTGACACAGTATACCAGATTTGCTACAAGGTGCTGCTCATTACCTTTAAAGTCCTATGTGGCTGAGAACCTGTCTACCTTAGGGACCGTTCTCCCCGCACGTTCGCCAAGGGGTACTTCGATCTGGAACGCAAAATCTACTATCGGTCCCCGGGCCAAGGGAGGCAAGATTGAAATCCACCAGAGAGAGAGAGCCTTCTCAGTTGCTGGCCCCTTTTGGCGGAACCAGCTGCTGGAGGAGGTTAGGGCCTGGTGGCAATACTATTCCAGCTAATACGATTGGTTCTGAATTGCCGATACAGTAGCAGGGGAGATATCCAATAAGCACTGAATGCTGTTGGAAATGAACATAAGAACATAAGAGAAGCCATGTTGGATCAGGCCAACGGCCCATCAAGTCCAACACTCTGTGTCACACAGTGGCAAAAAATTTTTTATATACACACATACACTGTGGCTAATAGCCACTGATGGACCTGTGCTCCATATTTTTATCTAAACCCCTCTTGAAGGTGGCTATACTTGTGGCCGCCGCCACCTCCTGTGGCAGTGAATTCCACATGTTAATCACCCTTGAAATGAAATGAAATGCCACCGCATTATATCGACACCAAATAGTGTTCGTTGTTGAACTTTAATTATGAACTGTTGACCTGATGAATTTGGGGGAGGGACGGTGGCTCAGTGGCAGAGCCTCTGCTTGGTAAGCAGAAGGTCCCGGGTTCAATCCTCGGCATCTCCAGTTAAAAAGGGTCCAGGCAAGCAGGCGTGAAGAACCTCAGCTTGAGACCCTGGAGAGCCATGAATGGGGCTGTGGCTCAGGGGTAGAGCCTCTGCTTGGTAAGCAGAAGGTCCCAGGTTCAATCCCCGGCATCTCCAACTCAAAAGGGTCCAGGCAAGCAGGCATGAAGAACCTCAGCTTGAGACCCTGGAGAGCCATGAATGGGGCTGTTGCTCAGTGGTAGAGCCTCTGCTTGGTAAGCAGAAGGTCCCAGGTTCAATCCCGGCATCTCCAACTCAAAAGGGTCCAGGCAAGTAGGCGTGAAAGACCTCAGCTTGAGACCCTGGAGAACCATGAGTGGGGCTGTGGCTCAGTGGTAGAGCATCTTGGTAAACAGAAGGTCCCAGGTTCAATCCCCGGCATCTCCAACTCAAAAGGGTCCAGGCAATAGGTGTGAAAAACCTCAGCTTGAGACTCTGGAGAGCTTCTGCCAGTCTGAGTAGACAATACAGACTTTGATGGACTGAAGGTCTGAGTCAGTATAAGGCAGCTTCATAGGTTCATATGTATGTTCAATTGTTATAGATAACTGATATGGTTGAATTGTTTTATTGTGATCTTATTGGTTGCGAGCCGCCCTGAGCCTGCTTTGGCGGGGAGGGCGGAATATAAATCTCATAAATCTAGACCTGTACCATCTCAGACTACACAGAGTGTTGAGAGTGGAGTGGGTTCCTTAGCCTGGTCCAGCAGGGCTTCTCTTAGGTTCTTCCGCCAGTCTTGGCATAGAACTCAAAACACACTTAAAATGTTAGCACTCGTCGATCTTAAAGGTGCTTTCTTTGTATTTCTCCCATGGGATCCAGGGAACTGGGCAAAGGAAGCTCTGGCTCTTTTCTTCCTTCCCCAGGGGACAGGGTGGGGGGAGGAGCCTCAGCCAGTAGAAGGGAAGAGAGGCTTAACTATGCGATTGAGAGCCTGGCAAAACAAGCTCTGCCTTCCTCCCCCAAGGGAGGAGCCTCAGCCGATGGAGAAAATAGAGGTGCTGCTCTGAGGCTCCCGTGCGAATTGAGCAGGCCGCCTTGTAAAGATTCCTCTCTTGCCCCCGCAGCGCAAGATGGAGAACCGCGACTACCACGACGCGCAGGAGTTTGCGTCCGACGTGCGGCTGATGTTCTCCAACTGCTACAAGTACAACCCTCCCGACCACGATGTGGTGGCCATGGCTCGGAAGCTGCAGGTGAGCCGGCGGGCGCAGCGGCTGGCGAGGCCCCCCCTGCGTGCCCCCTCCTGGTCGCAGTCCGTCAAGCCCAGGCGCCCTGCTCTTCCTCTCCACAGGATGTCTTTGAGTTCAGCTATGCCAAGATGCCTGATGAACCCCTAGACATCAACCCCCCCTCCGCGTCACTCCCACAGCCGGGGCTCCTGGTGAAGTCCTCCACGGACGAGTCTTCCAGCGACGAAGAGGAAGAGGAGGAGGAGGAAGAAGGGGACGACGACGACAGCAGCAGTGAGAGCACTTCCGACAGCGAGGAGAGCTCCGACTCGGAGGAAGAGCGGGCCAACCGGCTGGCGGAGCTGCAGGAACAGGTGAGGCGGGGGCGGGCCCTGCTCAGCGTCTCCCTCTAGTGCAGGGGCGTCGAACTCATTTCGGAGGGCTGGGTCGGACATAAATGTGACCTCGTTAGGCTGGGCCGTGTCTTATTTAAGATTAGGTACCAGAGATAAGAGCCCCGTGGCGCAGAGTGTTCAAGCTGCAGTACTGCAGTCCTAAGCTCTGCTCACGACCTGAGTTCGATCCTGGCGGAAGCTGGGTTTTCAGGTAGCCGGCTTGAGGTTGACTCAGCCTTCCATGCTTCCGAGGTCGGCAAAATGAGGACCCAGCTTGCTGCAGGGGAAGCGTAGAGGACTGGGGAAGGCAAGGGCAAACCACCCCGTGAAAACGTTGTGAAAGCAACGTCACCCCAGAGTCGGAAACGACTGGTGCTTGCACAGGGGACCTTTCCTTTACCTTTTTTTTTTTTTTTACCAGAGATATACACTTTATAAAGGACACAAACACAATTAAAAAAAAAAAACCTCAAAACATGCTTAAAATGTTAGCACTCGCTGATCTTAAAGGTGCTTTCTTTGTTAAGGAGAGCCAGTTTGGTGTAGTGGTTAAGTGTGCGGGCTCTTATCTGGGAGAACTGGGTTTGATTCCCCACTCCTCCACTTGCACCTGCTAGCATGGCCTTGGGTCAGCCAGAGCTCTGGCAGAGCTGTCCTTGAAAGGGCAGCTGCTGTGAGAGCCCTCGCCAGCCCCACCCACCTCACAGGGTGTTTGTTGTGGGGGAGGAAGGTAAAGGAGATTGTGAGCCGCTCTGAGACTCTTCGGAGTGGAGGGCGGGATATAAATCCAATATCATCTTCTTCTATCTCGCCTGTGTGATCTAGGGAACTGGGAAAAGGAAGCTGTGGCTGTTTCCTTCCTTCCCCAGGGGACAGGGTGGGGGAGGAGCCTCAGCCAATAGAAGGGAAGAGAGGCTTGCCCCAGTAGCGTAACTGTGCGATTGAGAGAGCCTGGAAAAACAAGCTCTGAGGAGCCTCAGCCAATGGAGAAAATAGAGGTTTTGCTCTGAGGCTTCTATGCGTTTGAGCAAGCCTTGCAAAGCAAACCGTTATGCAGAAGAAAGCAGTTGACAGCCGTTTGCTCGGGGGTCTAATTTGGCCCCCCAGGCTGCGTGTTGGACACCCCTGCTCCAGTGGCCTGGCCGCAGCTGCTAGGAGCTGTCCGGCCACTCCGCTCCCTCTCCTTCCCTCTGCAGCTGCGAGCCGTGCACGAGCAGCTGGCCGCCCTCTCCCAGGGACCAGTCTCGAAGCCCAAGAGGAAGCGAGACAAGAAAGAGAAGAAGAAAAAGAAGAAGTCGGAGAAGCGCAAGGCCAAAGGGGGAGACGAGGAAGCCCGGGCTCACCAGGCCCAGCTCAAGAAGTCGAAGAAGGCGGCGGGGGGCGGCGGTGGCGGCAGCAGCAAGTGAGTGGGGGGGGGGGGGTTGGGGGGCAGACAGAGGGTGCTGGGGGGCGGCGGGAGGTGCTTTCCCAGCTGCGTGATGACGCTCTTTCCCCGGCAGATCGACCGTGGTGAAGCCTTTGTGTCAAGCAAGCCAAGACGGGCTGATGGCTGCATTTGGGTCCCTGCTGCCTCGTGGGGCCTGGGGGGGGGTGCGCTTGGCTAACGCCCCGTGGTTTGTCCCCCCCCTCCTCCAGGAACTCCAAGAGGGCCCTCCCCCCGCCCCTCCCCCCACTGTACGACTCGGAAGAGGAGGAGGAGAGCAAGCCCATGACTTACGACGAGAAGCGCCAGCTCAGCCTGGACATCAACAAGCTGCCGGGGGAGAAGCTGGGCCGGGTGGTGCACATCATCCAGTCGCGGGAGCCCTCCCTGCGCGACTCCAACCCCGAGGAGATCGAGATCGACTTCGAAACCCTCAAGCCCTCCACCCTGCGGGAGCTGGAGCGCTACGTCCTCTCCTGCCTGCGCAAGAAGCCCCGCAAGCCCTACAGCGAGAGTGAGTGGCCCGGAAGGAAGGGGGGCTTTCCCCGGGGCACTTAGATTTGGCACTGTGGGGGGGGGGCTCACGCAGCAGGGTGATCTCCCCCCCCCCAGCCCCAAAGCTCAGTATTTCCTGACTACCTTCTCCTGGGCTGTAGCCTCTCCCAGCCGTTAAGGCCAGTTTTCCCTCTGCTCTTGCTTACCCTTGCTCCCGGGTTTTGTTCTACATCTTTAATTTTTTGTGGTTGCTTTCTTTACCCCATCCCCCCCTTTCTAACTTGCCTAGCCAATTCTCCCTTCCCTCCTTCCCAGTTTGGTGCAGTGGTGAAGTGTGCAGACTCTTATCTGGGAGAACCGGGTTTGATTCCCCACTTCTTCACTTGCAGCTGCTGGAATGGCCTTGGGTCAGCCAGAGCTCTCTTATCTGGGAGAACCGGGTTGGATTCCCCACTCCTCCACTTGCACCTGCTGGAATGGCCTTGGGTCAGCCAGAGCTCTCTTATCTGGGAGATCCGGGTTGGATTCCCCACTCCTCCACTTGCACCTGCTGGAATGGCCTTGGGTCAGCCAGAGCTCTCTTATCTGGGAGAACCGGGTTTGATTCCCCACTCCTCCACTTGCAGCTGCTGGAATGCCCTTGAGTCAGCTATAGCTCTCTTATCTGGGAGAACCGGGTTTGATTCCCCACTCCTCCACTTGCACCTGCTGGAATGGCCTTGGGTCAGCCAGAGCTCTTATCTGGGAGAACCGGGTTTGATTCCCCACTCCTCCACTTGCACCTGCTGGAATGGCCTTGGGTCAGCCAGAGCTCTCTTATCTGGGAGAACCGGGTTGGATTCCCCACTCCTCCACTTGCACCTGCTGGAATGGCCTTGGGTCAGCCAGAGCTCTCTTATCTGGGAGAACCGAGTTTGATTCCCCACTCCTCGCTTGCACCTGCTGGAATGGCCTTGGGTCAGCCAGAGCTCTCTTATCTGGGAGAACCGGGTTGGATTCCCCACTCCTCCACTTGCACCTGCTGGAATGGCCTTGGGTCAGCCAGAGCTCTCTTATCTGGGAGATCCGGGTTTGATTCCCCACTCCTCCACTTGCACCTGCTGGAATGGCCTTGGGTCAGCCAGAGCTCTCTTATCTGGGAGAACCGGGTTTGATTCCGCACTCCTCCACTTGCAGCTGCTGGAATGGCCTTGAGTCAGCTATAGCTCTCTTATCTGGGAGAACCGGGTTTGATTCCCCACTCCTCCACTTGCACCTGCTGGAATGGCCTTGGGTCAGCCAGAGCTCTTATCTGGGAGAACCGGGTTTGATTCCCCACTCCTCCACTTGCACCTGCTGGAATGGCCTTGGGTCAGCCAGAGCTCTCTTATCTGGGAGAACCGGGTTGGATTCCCCACTCCTCCACTTGCACCTGCTGGAATGGCCTTGGGTCAGCCAGAGCTCTCTTATCTGGGAGAACCGAGTTTGATTCCCCACTCCTCGCTTGCACCTGCTGGAATGGCCTTGGGTCAGCCAGAGCTCTCTTATCTGGGAGAACCGGGTTGGATTCCCCACTCCTCCACTTGCAGCCGCTGGAATGGCCTTGGGTCAGCCATAGATATCGCAGGAGTTGTCCTTGAAAGGGCAGCTGCTGTGAGAGCTCTCGCAGCCCACCCACCTCACAGCGTGTCTGTTGTTGGGGGGAGAAGATATAGGAGATTGTAAATTGCTCTAAGTCTCTGATTCAGAAAAAAGGGCAGGGTATAAATCTGCAGTCTTGTTCTTCCCTGTGCTGACATGTATTGAGGCTTGGAGTCTTGTTGGTTGCGGATTGGCTGGAAACTCCTGGAATAGCTGCTGAGATCGTCTGTTATTCTTGGAGGGTCTCATTTGACGCGCTTGTCTTAAAGCCGCATATACGGCTTCTGTGATTTGGGGGGTTTTCTGATCCCCAGCACATCTGCCACCCCCAGCTTGTTAAAAAATTTCCCATCTGTCCCTGGCCTCATTGTGTGGATGCTTCGGTTCTTCTGCTGTGCCCCAACTCAGAACTGGATATATCAATGGATTATTTTTTGCATTGTCCAGTTTATTTTTAAGTCCTAGGGAGGCTGGAACTCTGTCTGGAGCAGTGATGCTCTGTATTCTGGGTACTTGGGGGGGCAGCAGTGGGAGGGCTTCTAGTGTCCTGGCCCCACTGGTGGACCTCCTGATGTCATCTGGGTTTTTTGGCCACTGTGTGACACAGAGTGTTGGACTGGAGGGGTCATTGGCCTGATCCAACAAGGCTTCTCTTATGTTCTTATGTGGCAAAGAGTATTGGACTGGATGGGCCATTGGCCTGATCCAACAGGTCTTCTCTTATGTGACACAGAGTGTTGGACTGGAGGGGCCACTGGCCTGATCCAACAGGGCTTCTCTTATGTTCTTATGTGACACGGAGTGTTGGACTGGATGGGCCATTGGCCTGATCCAACAGGTCTTCTCTTATGTGACACAGAGTGTTGGACTGGAGGGGCCACTGGCCTGATCCAACATGGCTTCTCTTATGTTCTTATGTGGCAAAGAGTATTGGACTGGATGGGCCATTGGCCTGATCCAACAGGTCTTCTCTTATGTGACACAGAGTGTTGGACTGGAGGGGCCACTGGCCTGATCCAACAGGGCTTCTCTTATGTTCTTATGTGACACAGAGTGTTGGACTGGAGGGGCCACTGGCCTGATCCAACATGGCTTCTCTTATGTTCTTATGTGACACAGAGTGTTGGACTGGAGGGGCCACTGGCCTGATCCAACATGGCTTCTCTTATGTTCTTATGTGACTCAGAGTGTTGGACTGGATGGGCCACTGGCCTGATCCAACATGGCTTCTCTTATGTTCTTATGTGACTCAGAGTATTGGACTGGATGGGCCACTGGCCTGATCCAACATGGCTTCTCTTATGTTCTTATGTGACTCAGAGTATTGGACTGGATGGGCCACTGGCCTGATCCAACATGGCTTCTCTTATGTTCTTATGTGACTCAGAGTATTGGACTGGATGGGCCACTGGCCTGATCCAACATGGCTTCTCTTATGTTCTTATGTGACTCAGAGTATTGGACTGGATGGGCCACTGGCCTGATCCAACATGGCTTCTCTTATGTTCTTATGTGACTCAGAGTATTGGACTGGATGGGCCACTGGCCTGATCCAACATGGCTTCTCTTATGTTCTTATGTGACTCAGAGTATTGGACTGGATGGGCCACTGGCCTGATCCAACAGGGCTTCTCTTATGTTCTTATGTGACTCAGAGTATTGGACTGGATGGGCCACTGGCCTGATCCAACAGGGCTTCTCTTATGTTCTTATGTGACTCAGAGTATTGGACTGGATGGGCCACTGGCCTGATCCAACATGGCTTCTCTTATGTTCTTATGTGACTCAGAGTATTGGACTGGAGGGGCCACTGGCCTGATCCAACATGGCTTCTCTTATGTTCTTATGTGACACAGAGTGTTGGACTGGAGGGGCCATTGGCCTGATCCAACATGGCTTCTCTTATTTTCTTATGTGACACAGAGTGCTGGACTGGAGGGGCCACTGGCCTGATCCAACATGGCTTCTCTTATGTTCTTATGTGACACAGAGTGTTGGACTGGAGGGGCCATTGGCCTGATCCAACAGGGCTTCTCTTATTTTCTTATGTGACACAGAGTGCTGGACTGGAGGGGCCATTGGCCTGATCCAACATGGCTTCTCTTATGTTCTTATGTGACACAGAGTGCTGGACTGGAGGGGCCATTGGCCTGATCCAACATGGCTTCTCTTATTTTCTTATGTGACACAGAGTGCTGGACTGGAGGGGCCACTGGCCTGATCTAACAGGGCTTCTCTTATGTTCTTATGTGACACAGAGTGTTGGACTGGAGGGGCCACTGGCCTGATCCAACAGGGCTTCTCTTATTTTCTTATGTGACACAGAGTGCTGGACTGGAGGGGCCACTGGCCTGATGCAACAGGGCTTCTCTTATGTTCTTCTGTGACACAGAGTGTTGGACTGGATGGGCCACTGGCCTGCTCCAACAGGGCTTCTCTTATGTTCTTATGTGACACAGAGTGTTGGACTGGATGGGCCACTGGCCGGATCCAACAGGGCTTCTCTTATGTTCTTATGTGACACAGAGTGTTGGACTGGAGGGGCCACTGGCCTGATCCAACAGGGCTTCTCTTATGTTCTTATGTGACACAGAGTGCTAGACTGGAGGGGCCACTGGCCTGGTCCAGCATGGCTGCTCTTCTGTTCTCTCCAGAATCTTTGGATGATTCTGTGTACCTCAGAGAGGTCTGGGAGGCGGTTCTTGCTCCAGGTAGAAATCTGGGCTGTTCCGCTCTGGAGTTGACCAGTAGCTTCATTCAGAGTATGACAGGCCCCGCCCCCTTCCCGCTGAGCAGATTTCTGTCTCAGAGAGAACGACTTGCGTGCGTCCCTGGAGTTTGTGTCAAGCGTGGAGGGGGGAATATGAGTGGCCTCTGACCCCTTTCCCTCCTCCTCCCCTCCCTGCAGCCTTGAAGAAGCCAGTGGGCAAAACGAAGGAGGAGCTGGCCCTGGAGAAGAAGCGGGAGCTGGAGAAGCGCTTGCAGGACGTCAGCGGGCAGCTGAACTCCGCCAAGAAGCCCCCCAAGAAAGGTGAGGGAGGGAGGGACTGCCTGGCCCCTTGGCTACTTGCAACGCCCGGCCGCTAGCCCCAGCCTTTTCTTGGAGCCAGTTTGGACTCCTCTGTGGAAGAGCCGGGTTTGATCCCCCGCTTGCACCTGCTGGAATGGCCTTGGGTCAGCCAGAGCTCTTGTAGGAGATGTCCTCGAAAGGGCAGCTGCTGTGAGAGCCCTCTCCAGCCCCACCCACCTCACAGGGCACCTGTTGTGGGGGAGGAAGGGAAAGGAGATTGTACACCGCTCTGAGCCTCTATCCTCGAAAGGGCAGCTGCTGGGAGAGCCCTCTCAGCCCCACCCACCTCACAGGGTGCCTGTTGTGGGGGAGGGGGGGAAGAAGGGAAGGAGAACCAGTTTGGTGTAGTGGTGAATTGTTCGGACTCTTATCTGGGAGAACCGGGTTTGATTCCCGACTCCTCCACTTGTAGCTGCTGGAATGGCCTTGGGTCAGCCAGAGCTCTCTTTTCTGGGAGAACCGGGTTGGATTCCCCACTCCTCCACTTGCAGCTGCTGGAATGGCCTTGGGTCACCCAGAGCTCTCTTATCTCGGAGAACCAGGTTTGATTCCCTACTCCTCCACTTGCAGCTGCTGGAATGGCCTTGGGTCAGCCAGAGCTCTCTTATCTAGGAGAACCAGGTTGGATTCCCCACTCCTCAGCTTGCAGCTGCTAGAATGGCCTTGGGTCAGCCAGAGCTCTCTTTTCTGGGAGAACCAGGTTTGATTCCCTACTCCTCCACTTGCAGCTGCTGGAATGGCCTTGGGTCAGCCAGAGCTCTCTTATCTAGGAGAACCAGGTTGGATTCCCCACTCCTCCACTTGCAGCTGCTGGAATGGCCTTGGGTCAGCCAGAGCTCTCTTATCTGGGAGAACCAGGTTTGATTCCCCACTCCTCCACTTGCAGCTGCTGGAATGGCCTTGGGTCAGCCAGAGCTCTCTTATCTAGGAGAACCAGGTTGGATTCCCCACTCCTCAGCTTGCAGCTGCTAGAATGGCCTTGGGTCAGCCAGAGCTCTCTTTTCTGGGAGAACCAGGTTTGATTCCCTACTCCTCCACTTGCAGCTGCTGGAATGGCCTTGGGTCAGCCAGAGCTCTCTTATCTAGGAGAACCAGGTTGGATTCCCCACTCCTCAGCTTGCAGCTGCTAGAATGGCCTTGGGTCAGCCAGAGCTCTCTTTTCTGGGAGAACCAGGTTTGATTCCCTACTCCTCCACTTGCAGCTGCTGGAATGGCCTTGGGTCAGCCAGAGCTCTCTTATGTGGGAGAACCGGGTTTGATTCCCCACTCCTCCACTTGCAGCTGCTGGAATGGCCTTGGGTCAGCCAGAGCTCTCTTATCTGGGAGAACCGGGTTGGATTCCCCCCTCCTCCACTTGCAGCTGCTGGAATGGCCTTGGGTCAGCCAGAGCTCTCTTTTCTGGGAGAACCAGGTTTGATTCCCTACTCCTCCACTTGCAGCTGCTGGAATGGCCTTGGGTCAGCCAGAGCTCTCTTATCTAGGAGAACCAGGTTGGATTCCCCACTCCTCCACTTGCAGCTGCTGGAATGGCCTTGGGTCAGCCAGAGCTCTCTTATCTGGGAGAACCAGGTTTGATTCCCCACTCCTCCACTTGCAGCTGCTGGAATGGCCTTGGGTCAGCCAGAGCTCTCTTATCTAGGAGAACCAGGTTGGATTCCCCACTCCTCAGCTTGCAGCTGCTAGAATGGCCTTGGGTCAGCCAGAGCTCTCTTTTCTGGGAGAACCAGGTTTGATTCCCTACTCCTCCACTTGCAGCTGCTGGAATGGCCTTGGGTCAGCCAGAGCTCTCTTATCTAGGAGAACCAGGTTGGATTCCCCACTCCTCAGCTTGCAGCTGCTAGAATGGCCTTGGGTCAGCCAGAGCTCTCTTTTCTGGGAGAACCAGGTTTGATTCCCTACTCCTCCACTTGCAGCTGCTGGAATGGCCTTGGGTCAGCCAGAGCTCTCTTATGTGGGAGAACCGGGTTTGATTCCCCACTCCTCCACTTGCAGCTGCTGGAATGGCCTTGGGTCAGCCAGAGCTCTCTTATCTGGGAGAACCGGGTTGGATTCCCCCCTCCTCCACTTGCAGCTGCTGGAATGGCCTTGGGTCAGCCAGAGCTCTCTTATCTGGGAGAACAGGGGTTGATTCCCCACTCCTCCACTTGCAGCTGCTGGAATGGCCTTGGGTCAGCCAGAGCTCTCTTATCTGGGAGAACCGGGTTGGATTCCCCCCTCCTCCACTTGCAGCTGCTGGAATGGCCTTGGGTCAGCCATAGCTGTCTTATCTGGGAGAACTGGGTTTGATTCCCCACTCCTCCACTCGCAGCTGCTGGATTGGCCTTGGGTCAGCCAGAGCTCTCTTATCTGGGAGAACCAGGTTTGATTCCCCACTCCTCCACTTGCACCTGCTGGAATGGCCTTGGGTCAGCCATAGCTCTCTTATCTGGGAGAACCGGGTTGGATTCCCCACTCCTCCACTTGCAGCTGCTGGAATGGCCTTGGGTCAGCCAGAGCTCTCTTATCTGGGAGAACCAGGTTTGATTCCCCCCTCCTCCACTTGCAGCTGCTGGAATGGCCTTGGGTCAGCCAGAGCTCTCTTATCTGGGAGAACAGGGGTTGATTCCCCACTCCTCCACTTGCACCTGCTGGAATGGCCTTGGGTCAGCCAGAGCTCTCTTATCTGGGAGAACCGGGTTGGATTCCCCCCTCCTCCACTTGCAGCTGCTGGAATGGCCTTGGGTCAGCCATAGCTGTCTTATCTGGGAGAACTGGGTTTGATTCCCCACTCCTCCACTCGTAGCTGCTGGATTGGCCTTGGGTCAGCCAGAGCTCTCTTATCTGGGAGAACCGGGTTGGATTCCCCCCTCCTCCACTTGCAGCTGCTGGAATGGCCTTGGGTCAGCCAGAGCTCTCTTATCTGGGAGAACCGGGTTTGATTCCCCACTCCTCCGCTTGCACCTGCTGCAATGGCCTTGGGTCAGCCAGAGCTCTCTTATCTGGGAGAACCGGGTTGGATTCCCCACTCCTCCACTTGCAGCTGCTGGAATGGCCTTGGGTCAGCCAGAGCTCTCTTATCTGGGAGAACCGGGTTTGATTCCCACTCCTCCGCTTGCACCTGCTGCAATGGCCTTGGGTCAGCCAGAGCTCTCTTATCTGGGAGAACCGGGTTTGATTCCCCACTCCTCCGCTTGCACCTGCTGCAATGGCCTTGGGTCAGCCAGAGCTCTCTTATCTGGGAGAACCGGGTTGGATTCCCCCCTCCTCCACTTGCAGCTGCTGGAATGGCCTTGGGTCAGCCAGAGCTCTCTTATCTGGGAGAACCGGGTTTGATTCCCCACTCCTCCGCTTGCACCTGCTGCAATGGCCTTGGGTCAGCCAGAGCTCTCTTATCTGGGAGAACCGGGTTGGATTCCCCCCTCCTCCACTTGCAGCTGCTGGAATGGCCTTGGGTCAGCCAGAGCTCTCTTATCTGGGAGAACCGGGTTGGATTCCCCACTCCTCCACTTGCACCTGCTGCAATGGCCTTGGGTCAGCCAGAGCTCTCTTATCTGGGAGAACCGGGTTGGATTCCCCACTCCTCCACTTGCAGCTGCTGGAATGGCCTTGGGTCAGCCAGAGCTCTCTTATCTGGGAGAACCGGGTTTGATTCCCCACTCCTCCGCTTGCACCTGCTGCAATGGCCTTGGGTCAGCCAGAGCTCTCTTATCTGGGAGAACCGGGTTTGATTCCCCACTCCTCCGCTTGCACCTGCTGCAATGGCCTTGGGTCAGCCAGAGCTCTCTTATCTGGGAGAACCGGGTTGGATTCCCCACTCCTCCACTTGCAGCTGCTGGAATGGCCTTGGGTCAGCCAGAGCTCTCTTATCTGGGAGAACCGGGTTTGATTCCCCACTCCTCCGCTTGCACCTGCTGCAATGGCCTTGGGTCAGCCAGAGCTCTCTTATCTGGGAGAACCGGGTTGGATTCCCCCCTCCTCCACTTGCAGCTGCTGGAATGGCCTTGGGTCAGCCAGAGCTCTCTTATCTGGGAGAACCGGGTTTGATTCCCCACTCCTCCGCTTGCACCTGCTGCAATGGCCTTGGGTCAGCCAGAGCTCTCTTATCTGGGAGAACCGGGTTGGATTCCCCCCTCCTCCACTTGCAGCTGCTGGAATGGCCTTGGGTCAGCCAGAGCTCTCTTATCTGGGAGAACCGGGTTGGATTCCCCACTCCTCCACTTGCACCTGCTGCAATGGCCTTGGGTCAGCCAGAGCTCTCTTATCTGGGAGAACCGGGTTGGATTCCCCACTCCTCCACTTGCAGCTGCTGGAATGGCCTTGGGTCAGCCAGAGCTCTCTTATCTGGGAGAACCGGGTTTGATTCCCCACTCCTCCGCTTGCACCTGCTGCAATGGCCTTGGGTCAGCCAGAGCTCTCTTATCTGGGAGAACCGGGTTTGATTCCCCACTCCTCCGCTTGCACCTGCTGCAATGGCCTTGGGTCAGCCAGAGCTCTCTTATCTGGGAGAACCGGGTTTGATTCCCCACTCCTCTGCTTGCACCTGCTGCAATGGCCTTGGGTCAGCCAGAGCTCTCTTATCTGGGAGAACCGGGTTTGATTCCCCACTCCTCCGCTTGCACCTGCTGCAATGGCCTTGGGTCAGCCAGAGCTCTCTTATCTGGGAGAACCGGGTTGGATTCCCCCCTCCTCCACTTGCAGCTGCTGGAATGGCCTTGGGTCAGCCGGAGCTCTGGCAGAGGTTGTCCTCGAAAGGGCAGCTGGGAGAGCCCTCTTGGCCCCACCCAGGGTGTCTGTTGTGGGGGAGGCAGAGAAGGGTGTTAGTGGCTCCGAGGCTCTCATCCAGAGAGAAGGGCAGGGCATAAATCTGCAGCCTTCCCCCTCACTGTCGGTGTTCCTTTTCCCCGCAGCCAACGAGAAGCCGGAGTCGGCGCTGCAGCAGCAGCAGGGGGGTTGGTCTCCCGCCTGAGCGCCAGCAGCTCCAGCTCGGACTCCAGCAGCTCCAGCTCTTCCTCCTCGTCCTCCGACACGAGCGACTCGGACTCCAGCTAGGCGGCCACCGCTGCGGGGTGGGGTGGGGGGGGGAAAGAGGAGCCCCCCGGGGCACCGAAGAGGTTCTGCAGGACCAGAACTGGAGGGCGGCAGGAAGGACCGACTGGCCGGCACGGGAGGGGGGGCCGCCTCTCCCCCCCCCCCTTTGGACTTCGGGGCACGAGCTGCCCAGGCTGTGTTTGTGCTGTGGCATGGGGGGGGCGGGGGGGGGCTCTGTACAGTTTTGCTCCAGCAAGGGGTCGGCAGCAAGTGTTTTACTGTTTGGTTGAATTAAAAAAAAAACAAACTTTGTGGTTTTTATGAAGCGTTCGGCAAGTTTGGTTTGTGAGCCCCCCCCCCCCTCCCGGGAGAGACCTGCCAAGGGGGGAGGGGCGGACCGTGTGTGCCTCACCCCCTTGGACTGGGAACCCCACACGATTGGGGGAGAGGGGGGGGGGGGTCGTCTCTGCTCCTGGAGGCAGGCAGCCAGAGGCCCCTTTTATTTATTTCTCCACCAGGGGGAGCCCTTGCCTCCCATGGACGTCCCAGGGCAAAAGGGGAGACAGCATGTTCTTCACCCGCCCCACACCCCCTCCCCCAGGGGGGGGTCACGGGGCACACCCAGGCTCCCCTCGGGGTTGGGGTTTTTTTTTTTATGTTGACTGTACAATTCTTTTTCTACTGTTCCTTTGACTCCCCGCCCTCCCCGCCCTTGTACAACTCCCGGGGCTCCGTTTCATCTTACTGTATGTTAAACTTCTGGCTCTTTAATGTGTAAATAAAAAAAAAATATCTATTATGCACCCGGGTGCAGACTTCGTGATGAGAGGCAAAGCGGGGCCTGGTGTGGAGGCCCAAAAGCAGCGGGGGTCTTGCCCCCCTTGCCCGATCCTGTGTCTTCTTTCAGAGGCACGGGGCGGTGTGTGTGGGGGGCTCTTTTTCCTATCAGGAGCTGGTTTGCATTAGATTGGCATCTGCCTTGTCAATCCGAGAGGAGTCGGAAGCATCCTGCCAGGGCCTCTTGGAGAGACAGGCCCTCCTGCACCCTGGATCTGTTCCTTTTTCTTCTACTCCCCCCACCCAAAGCTGCCTTTCCCCTTCAGATAATTGAAATTTTGAAAAGTGGAGGGGTAAGGGAGTAAGTAATAATATATTTTCTCTCTTTCTCACAATACAAGAGCTTGTGGGCATTCAATGAAATTGCTGAGCAGTCAGGTTAGAACGGATAAAAAGGAAGTCCTTCACCCAAAGGGAGATTAACGTGGAATTCACTGCCACAGGAGGTGGTGGCGGCTACAGGCACAGCCAGCTTCAAAAGGGGGTTAGATAAAAATATGGAACAGAGGTCCATCACTGGCTATTAGCCACGGTGTGTATATAAATTTTTGGCCACTGTGTGACGCAGAGTATTGGACTGGAGGGGCCATTGGCCTGATCCAACATGGCTTCTCTTATGTTCTTATTTTATTTATTCCCCGCCGAAAGGTTCAGGGCGGCTCACATGTAAAACTTACAATTTACAATATAAAACATTTTTCAAAACGATACCTATAATTTACTAATTAAAACCATTATTATTAAAAACAAAAAATCTCAATACAAATTAACATTGGCAGTGCTATACTCTAAATGTTGAACATATATGAACATATGAAGCGGCCTTATACTGAATCAGACCCTTGGTCTATCAAAGTCAGTATTGTCTACTCGGACTGGCAGCGGCTCTTCAGGGTCTCAAGCTCAGGTTTTTTCACATCTATTTGCCTGGACCCTTTTGAGTTGGAGATGCCGGGGATTGAACCTGGGACCTTCTGCTTCCCAAGCAGATGCTCTACCACTGAGCCATTGTCCCTCTCCCTCTTTCCTCGGTAGTTTATGATGGCCAAATGTAGTGGATCAATCCACATTTAAGTTGAAGGCCATTTGGAAAAAAGTAGTCTTGTGGTCCCTGCGGGATTAATCAAGACTCCGCAGGGCCCGCACTTCATCCGGTAGTTGGTTCCACCAGTGTGGAGCTGTGATCGAAAAGGCCCTTTCGCGTGTACTCTTCAATTTGGCCGCCTTCGGCCCGGGGAGGGAAAGGGGGAAAAGTAAAATAAAATCGTCATTTTTTTTCTCTGCGTCACTAAAATACATAATAAGAGCCCTAGGCGGAGTGGTAAAGCTGCAGTACTGCAGTCCTAAGCTCTGCTCACGACCTGATTTCAATTCCGGCGGAAGCTGTGTTCAGGTAGCCGGCTCCAGGTTGACTCAGCCTTCCCTTCTTCCGAGGTGGGTAAAATGAGCCTCCAGCTTGCTGGGGGGGGGGGGGGAGCGTAGATGACTGGGGAAGGCAATGGCAAACCACCCTGTTAAAAAGTCTGCTGTGAAAATGTGAAAGCGACGTCACCTCAAGAGTCGG